>NW_027660209.1:0-115000 GCF_963210335.1 Falco punctatus | reverse complement strand
CATGCGACGCCGCCGGAGACCACGCCCCCTTTGGCTTCAGTCCGGCACTGCGCATGCGCTGCCCTTAGTTTTGCCAGTACCTCTTCTGCGCATGCGCAGAAGCGGAATTGCGTCATACGCATGCGACGCCGCCGGAGACCACGCCCCCTTTGGCTTTCAAGCCGGCACTGCGCATGCGCTGCCCTTAGTTTTGCCAGTACTTCTTCTGCGCATGCGCAGAAGCGGAATTGCGTCATCACCACGCGACTACTCCCCCAGACCACGCCCCCTTTGGCTTCAAGCCCCGTCTGCGCATGCGCTGCCCTTACTCTGCAGGGCGGCCACGCTGCTGCCGCCTGGCGAAAAAATTTGGGTACTGCAGCCAGTCTAGCTAACAGACTGCACCCTTTATTAGACGAATGGAAGCGAGAAGGGAACTCTGCCCACGGCCCCTTAGCAAGTCGCCCGGCTTCACATCTCGCTGGATCAACTTCTTCCAGTGAACATATTCAATTCAACCAGTCTAGAGAAAAAGAGAAAAAAAAAAAAAAAAAAAAAAAGAAAAAACAAAAGAATCACTCGAGAGACCAGGCATACACTTTTTTTTTTTTTTTTTCCTTATAAAAACACCAGCAACATTGTCTTCACGATAAAAGAGGCAATGAAACCTTTTCTTGTCAAATGTAAGGGCACTAAAGAGAAGGTAATTCGACAGACAAGACATAAACCTCTCCAGCTCTTTCCCCACGTCTATTTGGCATTCGTTTCCAAAAACTTTCTCGGGTGAGCGTCTTTTGTCTTTGAGCAGTGCGACAGGCGGTTTGCAAACGGCACAAGTCTCTGCTTTTGAAAAATCAGCTCAGACTCTGTAATCACTTTAGATGGGGCACTTTGTGTTTCAGAGAAACAAAACCAACGCTGAGTCTTCCCTTGAACGACACAGGCCTGTTCACCTTTAAATCAGAGAAACAACGGACGTGGTTCTGATCCCTCAAGGAATCTGTACTTTCCAACAGACTGCACCGTCAGGATCAACAAAGCAGTTTCCTACCGTTTCGCCAGCGAGCCAGAGGACTGTCTCGAGACTAAGTTTCCTTGAACAAACACCGAAGAGATCTTCAAGACTCGGTCCAAATGGCTCCGTCAACCTTGAAATCGTAGTCCCCTTCAGCTCCACACCGCTTCATTCTGGGAACGCCCGCTAGAAAAAAAAGAAACAGTTTATTCAGTGTAACGATTCGATTGGTATACAAGCCTTCAAGGCTCCCAAGACCAAGCCTAAGAGGGTCAGGACCGTGCATGTTTGTACTCGCAGTGAAGCTCAACACCTTAGGCAACCCTCAGCCGAGACAAAGGTGAAAAACTCACCGGCGCCGAACGTTTCCTCGTCTGTAAGCTGCCCATCCTTAGCGTGCAGGACTCCACATTCAAAATTCACAGGTCCCGGAGAAAGAAAACCAAAAACTACAGGACAAACAGACAATCAAACAAAAGACCTCAAATAAGGTTTCCTCTAAGGACTGTTAGATACATCTTTTGTACACGACCTACGCACGGCAACATACGCTTCGTACCAGCTCCGTTACATGCTCAAGTAGCAGACGCCTCAGACTCTGCTTTCCATCACAGATTACGATTTTTTGATGACGTTACTAAAGCTGGTCATCTATTCGTACGATAGGTTATGCCAGTGCCTGAAATGATTTTCGATCTCAGACGCTGCACAGAAACGCCGCAGTTTTTCACTGCAATAAGCAATTGATACCTCAGTCGGTACACGTCACCGAGTGAGTGCTAGGAGTGAAAAGTTTACATTTACCTCTCGCTCTTCGACAGCCAATGAATCCTGTAAACAAAACAACATCTTTAGCACACCGGTACCGAAGACACAGCGCAAAACCCCCCGTTAATGTGCTCCTGTATTTGTTTTAATTTCAAAGTAGCCACTTCAACTGATAAAGACAGCCGATTCTCTACCTGTAACTCTACTCCTCCTTATTATCCTGCTACAGAAAGAAACAAACCGCTAGCATTTCTACGTAACGACTTATTTTTCCAGAGAAGAATAAAAAGCCACAACCGACCAACCAAAAAAAAAAACCAAACAGAAACAAAACAAACAAAAAAACCAAACCCCCAAAACAACTCACCTCCTACCTTCTGTGTCCCAGGATGAAAAGTTTCCTTCGGGTTCTTCCCAAATTTGTCGTGACCCACAGGACTGAAATGCAAACGAAATACTGCTTTAGAGGAGAGCGAGCACACACCTCGACATTAAACCATGAACTGGCTGTAGTCGGAATCGATTGCGAGAAGAATCGTTCAAAGAGCCTCGCTGACGTGGAATTTTTTGCGGAAGAGCCATTTATTTCCCACACGACTAACCGCTGAGACTTCTTAAACTTCTTTCTGATTTTAAAAACAGAAACAACTAGGACCCTGCACGGAGATCACTTTCAAGCGTACCGTATTTACTTAGGAAGCACAGAACTTTATTCCCTCGTCCTTCGCTTCGGCTTTCTACGTAACTGTCGTGAGCGTTTTAGGAAGACTCGGTAACCTATCCTATTTCATACGCTTCTCTTCCATCCCTTTGAAAACAACTCCAGGCACGTCAAATGAAAAACGAGCTGCTCGGCGTCAGGCTCGTACCCCAAAGATCCACAAGCAAGACCAGCTGCCTCGCTCAACGGAAAGCCCTCACGTACAGCATTTCTTCCCAACTCGTGTTTCTACGCGACTGTCATTTTCGCCCCTTTTTTTTCCCCTACCGTGAATTTCTGGAGCTGCGCAGCACGCCACGGAGTGCCAAATGCAGTCTGTCTGAGGCACACCGAGCTGACACGGAGGTCACATCCGATGCGCCTCTCCATCATCGCTTACGCTAGGCCACCACGCCGACAGGATCTCCTGTAGTTCCCTTCGAAAGCAATTAAAAGGCTGAGATTAATTTAATTGACAAAAAAGCAGGTTTGTCGTGCAGCTGAAATTCGTTGACATAGTCGGTACCGAAACTCACGCTGGCTGTGAACGGGGTGAAATGGCAAAGGACCATCAGCCAGGCCCGAGGGAAGGCTCAAAGGCTGTACAAGCTAAAGAACAGCCAGGGAAGGGATTTTAGTCCGAGCCCAGGCGGGCAAAAGGAGATGACGTTAGTCCTGCTGCCTGCAGGCGTGTGGGAAAATCACCCCGGGGTGGGGGGGGAACTCGAGAAAATTGCGTCCTAACGGAAGCAGGGTATTACGGAGAGCTTTTTTTAGGGTAGGATACAGCTACAGCCTCGAGGACGGTCGGCACGCACACAGCCTGTACCGCCACCGCTCCCTAAGCAGCGGCTCGGCGCACGCCGACAGCGGTGACGGAGGACGAGCTTAAGGCAAAAAGCCAAAAGCAAACCCCTCAAAGCCCAGAACCGTTCTCAGGAACGCAGGAGTTAAGCCTAAAAGCGGTTGAAAGCTGCCTCCTACCTCTTCCCCCTCCGACACCGGCACGTTTCCTCGCGATCCCTTTTCGCAAACAAAAGAGGGACGCCTGCGGTATCAGCTTGGTCCCGAAGCACCACGACGCGCTTGCTGGCTACACGCTCTCTTCTGACAAGGCTGACAGCTTCTCCGCACGCGACAGCCGAGGCCCTGTGAAACACGAGGAAGGCAAACACCGGTAACGTCTCGCAGGGGTCTGGAGGAAGTCAGGATGCACTCCATTCGGAGCCCGACGCGTTACCCAAAGGAATTACCCCAGCAGAACAAGAGGCAGGAACGATCGGTAGACAGGCAGACAACATGCACGGCAGCGATACCCCCGTCAGACTTGCAGGGCGCTTCCAGACCCAGCCCGCTGCCGCGGCTCAGGCCGGCGGCTGGGGGAAAGACAAAGCCCCGCGCAGAGCTGCGGCGGCTGCCCGGGCAGCCCAGAGGCGGCGGGGGGGGGGGCGGCAGGTCGCCGCGGGCCGACCCCTCCCCTCTCCCGGGCCCCGCCAGGCCGCCACAAGCGGCGAGCACCGGGGCCGCCCCGCCGCCGCTCCTCGCCTCCTCGCTGAGGTAGCGGCGCAGCCCCGAGAGACAAAAAAAAAAAAAAAAAAAAAACCAGCCCAAAATAGGCAGCACCGTGAGGAGCCCGCTGACCACCGTCGCTGCCGGGGAGACGAGAACGGCCGGCAGCCCCGCCGGTCCCGGGCCGGGCCGGGCCGCCCGCCTCAGCCCGCCCGCCGCCGGCACCAGGCGCTCCCCGCCGCGGCCGAGCGCCGGCCCGCCGCATCCCCCGCCCCCCCCCCCCCCCCCCTTCGGCCGCTGCCCGCCGGCCCCCGCCCGCCCGCCCGCCCGCCCTCAGGCCGAGCGCTCACCCAGCGCGCCGCCGCACGTCCCGGCCCGAAAGTCTTCCAGGCTGCCGGCGAAGGCTCCGCACCGCCACGGGCGCGGCGGCGCGCCGCGCGGGCTGGAAATGAACCCCACTTCCGGGGCCGTCTGCGTAACCCGTACGTGCGAGGCCGAAGCCCCGCCCCTAGGGGGCAAGCCGTTTCCGCGCACGCGCAAAAGCGGAATTGCGTCATACGCATGCGACGCCGCCGGAGACCACGCCCCCTTTGGCTTCAGTCCGGCACTGCGCATGCGCTGCCCTTAGTTTTGCCAGTACCTCTTCTGCGCATGCGCAGAAGCGGAATTGCGTCATACGCATGCGACGCCGCCGGAGACCACGCCCCCTTTGGCTTCAAGCCGGCACTGCGCATGCGCTGCCCTTAGTTTTGCCAGTACTTCTTCTGCGCATGCGCAGAAGCGGAATTGCGTCATCACCACGCGACTACTCCCCCAGACCACGCCCCCTTTGGCTTCAAGCCCCGTCTGCGCATGCGCTGCCCTTACTCTGCAGGGCGGCCACGCTGCTGCCGCCTGGCGAAAAAATTTGGGTACTGCAGCCAGTCTAGCTAACAGACTGCACCCTTTATTAGACGAATGGAAGCGAGAAGGGAACTCTGCCCACGGCCCCTTAGCAAGTCGCCCGGCTTCACATCTCGCTGGATCAACTTCTTCCAGTGAACATATTCAATTCAACCAGTCTAGAGAAAAAGAGAAAAAAAAAAAAAAAAAAAAAAAGAAAAAACAAAAGAATCACTCGAGAGACCAGGCATACACTTTTTTTTTTTTTTTTTCCTTATAAAAACACCAGCAACATTGTCTTCACGATAAAAGAGGCAATGAAACCTTTTCTTGTCAAATGTAAGGGCACTAAAGAGAAGGTAATTCGACAGACAAGACATAAACCTCTCCAGCTCTTTCCCCACGTCTATTTGGCATTCGTTTCCAAAAACTTTCTCGGGTGAGCGTCTTTTGTCTTTGAGCAGTGCGACAGGCGGTTTGCAAACGGCACAAGTCTCTGCTTTTGAAAAATCAACTCAGACTCTGTAATCACTTTAGATGGGGCACTTTGTGTTTCAGAGAAACAAAACCAACGCTGAGTCTTCCCTTGAACGACACAGGCCTGTTCACCTTTAAATCAGAGAAACAACGGACGTGGTTCTGATCCCTCAAGGAATCTGTACTTTCCAACAGACTGCACCGTCAGGATCAACAAAGCAGTTTCCTACCGTTTCGCCAGCGAGCCAGAGGACTGTCTCGAGACTAAGTTTCCTTGAACAAACACCGAAGAGATCTTCAAGACTCGGTCCAAATGGCTCCGTCAACCTTGAAATCGTAGTCCCCTTCAGCTCCACACCGCTTCATTCTGGGAACGCCCGCTAGAAAAAAAAGAAACAGTTTATTCAGTGTAACGATTCGATTGGTATACAAGCCTTCAAGGCTCCCAAGACCAAGCCTAAGAGGGTCAGGACCGTGCATGTTTGTACTCGCAGTGAAGCTCAACACCTTAGGCAACCCTCAGCCGAGACAAAGGTGAAAAACTCACCGGCGCCGAACGTTTCCTCGTCTGTAAGCTGCCCATCCTTAGCGTGCAGGACTCCACATTCAAAATTCACAGGTCCCGGAGAAAGAAAACCAAAAACTACAGGACAAACAGACAATCAAACAAAAGACCTCAAATAAGGTTTCCTCTAAGGACTGTTAGATACATCTTTTGTACACGACCTACGCACGGCAACATACGCTTCGTACCAGCTCCGTTACATGCTCAAGTAGCAGACGCCTCAGACTCTGCTTTCCATCACAGATTACGATTTTTTGATGACGTTACTAAAGCTGGTCATCTATTCGTACGATAGGTTATGCCAGTGCCTGAAATGATTTTCGATCTCAGACGCTGCACAGAAACGCCGCAGTTTTTCACTGCAATAAGCAATTGATACCTCAGTCGGTACACGTCACCGAGTGAGTGCTAGGAGTGAAAAGTTTACATTTACCTCTCGCTCTTCGACAGCCAATGAATCCTGTAAACAAAACAACATCTTTAGCACACCGGTACCGAAGACACAGCGCAAAACCCCCCGTTAATGTGCTCCTGTATTTGTTTTAATTTCAAAGTAGCCACTTCAACTGATAAAGACAGCCGATTCTCTACCTGTAACTCTACTCCTCCTTATTATCCTGCTACAGAAAGAAACAAACCGCTAGCATTTCTACGTAACGACTTATTTTTCCAGAGAAGAATAAAAAGCCACAACCGACCAACCAAAAAAAAAAACCAAACAGAAACAAAACAAACAAAAAAACCAAACCCCCAAAACAACTCACCTCCTACCTTCTGTGTCCCAGGATGAAAAGTTTCCTTCGGGTTCTTCCCAAATTTGTCGTGACCCACAGGACTGAAATGCAAACGAAATACTGCTTTAGAGGAGAGCGAGCACACACCTCGACATTAAACCATGAACTGGCTGTAGTCGGAATCGATTGCGAGAAGAATCGTTCAAAGAGCCTCGCTGACGTGGAATTTTTTGCGGAAGAGCCATTTATTTCCCACACGACTAACCGCTGAGACTTCTTAAACTTCTTTCTGATTTTAAAAACAGAAACAACTAGGACCCTGCACGGAGATCACTTTCAAGCGTACCGTATTTACTTAGGAAGCACAGAACTTTATTCCCTCGTCCTTCGCTTCGGCTTTCTACGTAACTGTCGTGAGCGTTTTAGGAAGACTCGGTAACCTATCCTATTTCATACGCTTCTCTTCCATCCCTTTGAAAACAACTCCAGGCACGTCAAATGAAAAACGAGCTGCTCGGCGTCAGGCTCGTACCCCAAAGATCCACAAGCAAGACCAGCTGCCTCGCTCAACGGAAAGCCCTCACGTACAGCATTTCTTCCCAACTCGTGTTTCTACGCGACTGTCATTTTCGCCCCTTTTTTTTCCCCTACCGTGAATTTCTGGAGCTGCGCAGCACGCCACGGAGTGCCAAATGCAGTCTGTCTGAGGCACACCGAGCTGACACGGAGGTCACATCCGATGCGCCTCTCCATCATCGCTTACGCTAGGCCACCACGCCGACAGGATCTCCTGTAGTTCCCTTCGAAAGCAATTAAAAGGCTGAGATTAATTTAATTGACAAAAAAGCAGGTTTGTCGTGCAGCTGAAATTCGTTGACATAGTCGGTACCGAAACTCACGCTGGCTGTGAACGGGGTGAAATGGCAAAGGACCATCAGCCAGGCCCGAGGGAAGGCTCAAAGGCTGTACAAGCTAAAGAACAGCCAGGGAAGGGATTTTAGTCCGAGCCCAGGCGGGCAAAAGGAGATGACGTTAGTCCTGCTGCCTGCAGGCGTGTGGGAAAATCACCCCGGGGTGGGGGGGGAACTCGAGAAAATTGCGTCCTAACGGAAGCAGGGTATTACGGAGAGCTTTTTTTAGGGTAGGATACAGCTACAGCCTCGAGGACGGTCGGCACGCACACAGCCTGTACCGCCACCGCTCCCTAAGCAGCGGCTCGGCGCACGCCGACAGCGGTGACGGAGGACGAGCTTAAGGCAAAAAGCCAAAAGCAAACCCCTCAAAGCCCAGAACCGTTCTCAGGAACGCAGGAGTTAAGCCTAAAAGCGGTTGAAAGCTGCCTCCTACCTCTTCCCCCTCCGACACCGGCACGTTTCCTCGCGATCCCTTTTCGCAAACAAAAGAGGGACGCCTGCGGTATCAGCTTGGTCCCGAAGCACCACGACGCGCTTGCTGGCTACACGCTCTCTTCTGACAAGGCTGACAGCTTCTCCGCACGCGACAGCCGAGGCCCTGTGAAACACGAGGAAGGCAAACACCGGTAACGTCTCGCAGGGGTCTGGAGGAAGTCAGGATGCACTCCATTCGGAGCCCGACGCGTTACCCAAAGGAATTACCCCAGCAGAACAAGAGGCAGGAACGATCGGTAGACAGGCAGACAACATGCACGGCAGCGATACCCCCGTCAGACTTGCAGGGCGCTTCCAGACCCAGCCCGCTGCCGCGGCTCAGGCCGGCGGCTGGGGGAAAGACAAAGCCCCGCGCAGAGCTGCGGCGGCTGCCCGGGCAGCCCAGAGGCGGCGGGGGGGGGGGCGGCAGGTCGCCGCGGGCCGACCCCTCCCCTCTCCCGGGCCCCGCCAGGCCGCCACAAGCGGCGAGCACCGGGGCCGCCCCGCCGCCGCTCCTCGCCTCCTCGCTGAGGTAGCGGCGCAGCCCCGAGAGACAAAAAAAAAAAAAAAAAAAAAACCAGCCCAAAATAGGCAGCACCGTGAGGAGCCCGCTGACCACCGTCGCTGCCGGGGAGACGAGAACGGCCGGCAGCCCCGCCGGTCCCGGGCCGGGCCGGGCCGCCCGCCTCAGCCCGCCCGCCGCCGGCACCAGGCGCTCCCCGCCGCGGCCGAGCGCCGGCCCGCCGCATCCCCCGCCCCCCCCCCCCCCCCCCTTCGGCCGCTGCCCGCCGGCCCCCGCCCGCCCGCCCGCCCGCCCTCAGGCCGAGCGCTCACCCAGCGCGCCGCCGCACGTCCCGGCCCGAAAGTCTTCCAGGCTGCCGGCGAAGGCTCCGCACCGCCACGGGCGCGGCGGCGCGCCGCGCGGGCTGGAAATGAACCCCACTTCCGGGGCCGTCTGCGTAACCCGTACGTGCGAGGCCGAAGCCCCGCCCCTAGGGGGCAAGCCGTTTCCGCGCACGCGCAGAAGCGGAATTGCGTCATACGCATGCGACGCCGCCGGAGACCACGCCCCCTTTGGCTTCAGTCCGGCACTGCGCATGCGCTGCCCTTAGTTTTGCCAGTACCTCTTCTGCGCATGCGCAGAAGCGGAATTGCGTCATACGCATGCGACGCCGCCGGAGACCACGCCCCCTTTGGCTTCAAGCCGGCACTGCGCATGCGCTGCCCTTAGTTTTGCCAGTACTTCTTCTGCGCATGCGCAGAAGCGGAATTGCGTCATCACCACGCGACTACTCCCCCAGACCACGCCCCCTTTGGCTTCAAGCCCCGTCTGCGCATGCGCTGCCCTTACTCTGCAGGGCGGCCACGCTGCTGCCGCCTGGCGAAAAAATTTGGGTACTGCAGCCAGTCTAGCTAACAGACTGCACCCTTTATTAGACGAATGGAAGCGAGAAGGGAACTCTGCCCACGGCCCCTTAGCAAGTCGCCCGGCTTCACATCTCGCTGGATCAACTTCTTCCAGTGAACATATTCAATTCAACCAGTCTAGAGAAAAAGAGAAAAAAAAAAAAAAAAAAAAAAAAGAAAAAACAAAAGAATCACTCGAGAGACCAGGCATACACTTTTTTTTTTTTTTTTTCCTTATAAAAACACCAGCAACATTGTCTTCACGATAAAAGAGGCAATGAAACCTTTTCTTGTCAAATGTAAGGGCACTAAAGAGAAGGTAATTCGACAGACAAGACATAAACCTCTCCAGCTCTTTCCCCACGTCTATTTGGCATTCGTTTCCAAAAACTTTCTCGGGTGAGCGTCTTTTGTCTTTGAGCAGTGCGACAGGCGGTTTGCAAACGGCACAAGTCTCTGCTTTTGAAAAATCAACTCAGACTCTGTAATCACTTTAGATGGGGCACTTTGTGTTTCAGAGAAACAAAACCAACGCTGAGTCTTCCCTTGAACGACACAGGCCTGTTCACCTTTAAATCAGAGAAACAACGGACGTGGTTCTGATCCCTCAAGGAATCTGTACTTTCCAACAGACTGCACCGTCAGGATCAACAAAGCAGTTTCCTACCGTTTCGCCAGCGAGCCAGAGGACTGTCTCGAGACTAAGTTTCCTTGAACAAACACCGAAGAGATCTTCAAGACTCGGTCCAAATGGCTCCGTCAACCTTGAAATCGTAGTCCCCTTCAGCTCCACACCGCTTCATTCTGGGAACGCCCGCTAGAAAAAAAAGAAACAGTTTATTCAGTGTAACGATTCGATTGGTATACAAGCCTTCAAGGCTCCCAAGACCAAGCCTAAGAGGGTCAGGACCGTGCATGTTTGTACTCGCAGTGAAGCTCAACACCTTAGGCAACCCTCAGCCGAGACAAAGGTGAAAAACTCACCGGCGCCGAACGTTTCCTCGTCTGTAAGCTGCCCATCCTTAGCGTGCAGGACTCCACATTCAAAATTCACAGGTCCCGGAGAAAGAAAACCAAAAACTACAGGACAAACAGACAATCAAACAAAAGACCTCAAATAAGGTTTCCTCTAAGGACTGTTAGATACATCTTTTGTACACGACCTACGCACGGCAACATACGCTTCGTACCAGCTCCGTTACATGCTCAAGTAGCAGACGCCTCAGACTCTGCTTTCCATCACAGATTACGATTTTTTGATGACGTTACTAAAGCTGGTCATCTATTCGTACGATAGGTTATGCCAGTGCCTGAAATGATTTTCGATCTCAGACGCTGCACAGAAACGCCGCAGTTTTTCACTGCAATAAGCAATTGATACCTCAGTCGGTACACGTCACCGAGTGAGTGCTAGGAGTGAAAAGTTTACATTTACCTCTCGCTCTTCGACAGCCAATGAATCCTGTAAACAAAACAACATCTTTAGCACACCGGTACCGAAGACACAGCGCAAAACCCCCCGTTAATGTGCTCCTGTATTTGTTTTAATTTCAAAGTAGCCACTTCAACTGATAAAGACAGCCGATTCTCTACCTGTAACTCTACTCCTCCTTATTATCCTGCTACAGAAAGAAACAAACCGCTAGCATTTCTACGTAACGACTTATTTTTCCAGAGAAGAATAAAAAGCCACAACCGACCAACCAAAAAAAAAAACCAAACAGAAACAAAACAAACAAAAAAACCAAACCCCCAAAACAACTCACCTCCTACCTTCTGTGTCCCAGGATGAAAAGTTTCCTTCGGGTTCTTCCCAAATTTGTCGTGACCCACAGGACTGAAATGCAAACGAAATACTGCTTTAGAGGAGAGCGAGCACACACCTCGACATTAAACCATGAACTGGCTGTAGTCGGAATCGATTGCGAGAAGAATCGTTCAAAGAGCCTCGCTGACGTGGAATTTTTTGCGGAAGAGCCATTTATTTCCCACACGACTAACCGCTGAGACTTCTTAAACTTCTTTCTGATTTTAAAAACAGAAACAACTAGGACCCTGCACGGAGATCACTTTCAAGCGTACCGTATTTACTTAGGAAGCACAGAACTTTATTCCCTCGTCCTTCGCTTCGGCTTTCTACGTAACTGTCGTGAGCGTTTTAGGAAGACTCGGTAACCTATCCTATTTCATACGCTTCTCTTCCATCCCTTTGAAAACAACTCCAGGCACGTCAAATGAAAAACGAGCTGCTCGGCGTCAGGCTCGTACCCCAAAGATCCACAAGCAAGACCAGCTGCCTCGCTCAACGGAAAGCCCTCACGTACAGCATTTCTTCCCAACTCGTGTTTCTACGCGACTGTCATTTTCGCCCCTTTTTTTTCCCCTACCGTGAATTTCTGGAGCTGCGCAGCACGCCACGGAGTGCCAAATGCAGTCTGTCTGAGGCACACCGAGCTGACACGGAGGTCACATCCGATGCGCCTCTCCATCATCGCTTACGCTAGGCCACCACGCCGACAGGATCTCCTGTAGTTCCCTTCGAAAGCAATTAAAAGGCTGAGATTAATTTAATTGACAAAAAAGCAGGTTTGTCGTGCAGCTGAAATTCGTTGACATAGTCGGTACCGAAACTCACGCTGGCTGTGAACGGGGTGAAATGGCAAAGGACCATCAGCCAGGCCCGAGGGAAGGCTCAAAGGCTGTACAAGCTAAAGAACAGCCAGGGAAGGGATTTTAGTCCGAGCCCAGGCGGGCAAAAGGAGATGACGTTAGTCCTGCTGCCTGCAGGCGTGTGGGAAAATCACCCCGGGGTGGGGGGGGAACTCGAGAAAATTGCGTCCTAACGGAAGCAGGGTATTACGGAGAGCTTTTTTTAGGGTAGGATACAGCTACAGCCTCGAGGACGGTCGGCACGCACACAGCCTGTACCGCCACCGCTCCCTAAGCAGCGGCTCGGCGCACGCCGACAGCGGTGACGGAGGACGAGCTTAAGGCAAAAAGCCAAAAGCAAACCCCTCAAAGCCCAGAACCGTTCTCAGGAACGCAGGAGTCAAGCCTAAAAGCGGTTGAAAGCTGCCTCCTACCTCTTCCCCCTCCGACACCGGCACGTTTCCTCGCGATCCCTTTTCGCAAACAAAAGAGGGACGCCTGCGGTATCAGCTTGGTCCCGAAGCACCACGACGCGCTTGCTGGCTACACGCTCTCTTCTGACAAGGCTGACAGCTTCTCCGCACGCGACAGCCGAGGCCCTGTGAAACACGAGGAAGGCAAACACCGGTAACGTCTCGCAGGGGTCAGGAGGAAGTCAGGATGCACTCCATTCGGAGCCCGACGCGTTACCCAAAGGAATTACCCCAGCAGAACAAGAGGCAGGAACGATCGGTAGACAGGCAGACAACATGCACGGCAGCGATACCCCCGTCAGACTTGCAGGGCGCTTCCAGACCCAGCCCGCTGCCGCGGCTCAGGCCGGCGGCTGGGGGAAAGACAAAGCCCCGCGCAGAGCTGCGGCGGCTGCCCGGGCAGCCCAGAGGCGGCGGGGGGGGGGGCGGCAGGTCGCCGCGGGCCGACCCCTCCCCTCTCCCGGGCCCCGCCAGGCCGCCACAAGCGGCGAGCACCGGGGCCGCCCCGCCGCCGCTCCTCGCCTCCTCGCTGAGGTAGCGGCGCAGCCCCGAGAGACAAAAAAAAAAAAAAAAAAAAAAACCAGCCCAAAATAGGCAGCACCGTGAGGAGCCCGCTGACCACCGTCGCTGCCGGGGAGACGAGAACGGCCGGCAGCCCCGCCGGTCCCGGGCCGGGCCGGGCCGCCCGCCTCAGCCCGCCCGCCGCCGGCACCAGGCGCTCCCCGCCGCGGCCGAGCGCCGGCCCGCCGCATCCCCCGCCCCCCCCCCCCCCCCCCCTTCGGCCGCTGCCCGCCGGCCCCCGCCCGCCCGCCCGCCCGCCCTCAGGCCGAGCGCTCACCCAGCGCGCCGCCGCACGTCCCGGCCCGAAAGTCTTCCAGGCTGCCGGCGAAGGCTCCGCACCGCCACGGGCGCGGCGGCGCGCCGCGCGGGCTGGAAATGAACCCCACTTCCGGGGCCGTCTGCGTAACCCGTACGTGCGAGGCCGAAGCCCCGCCCCTAGGGGGCAAGCCGTTTCCGCGCACGCGCAGAAGCGGAATTGCGTCATACGCATGCGACGCCGCCGGAGACCACGCCCCCTTTGGCTTCAGTCCGGCACTGCGCATGCGCTGCCCTTAGTTTTGCCAGTACCTCTTCTGCGCATGCGCAGAAGCGGAATTGCGTCATACGCATGCGACGCCGCCGGAGACCACGCCCCCTTTGGCTTCAAGCCGGCACTGCGCATGCGCTGCCCTTAGTTTTGCCAGTACTTCTTCTGCGCATGCGCAGAAGCGGAATTGCGTCATCACCACGCGACTACTCCCCCAGACCACGCCCCCTTTGGCTTCAAGCCCCGTCTGCGCATGCGCTGCCCTTACTCTGCAGGGCGGCCACGCTGCTGCCGCCTGGCGAAAAAATTTGGGTACTGCAGCCAGTCTAGCTAACAGACTGCACCCTTTATTAGACGAATGGAAGCGAGAAGGGAACTCTGCCCACGGCCCCTTAGCAAGTCGCCCGGCTTCACATCTCGCTGGATCAACTTCTTCCAGTGAACATATTCAATTCAACCAGTCTAGAGAAAAAGAGAAAAAAAAAAAAAAAAAAAAAAAGAAAAAACAAAAGAATCACTCGAGAGACCAGGCATACACTTTTTTTTTTTTTTTTTCCTTATAAAAACACCAGCAACATTGTCTTCACGATAAAAGAGGCAATGAAACCTTTTCTTGTCAAATGTAAGGGCACTAAAGAGAAGGTAATTCGACAGACAAGACATAAACCTCTCCAGCTCTTTCCCCACGTCTATTTGGCATTCGTTTCCAAAAACTTTCTCGGGTGAGCGTCTTTTGTCTTTGAGCAGTGCGACAGGCGGTTTGCAAACGGCACAAGTCTCTGCTTTTGAAAAATCAACTCAGACTCTGTAATCACTTTAGATGGGGCACTTTGTGTTTCAGAGAAACAAAACCAACGCTGAGTCTTCCCTTGAACGACACAGGCCTGTTCACCTTTAAATCAGAGAAACAACGGACGTGGTTCTGATCCCTCAAGGAATCTGTACTTTCCAACAGACTGCACCGTCAGGATCAACAAAGCAGTTTCCTACCGTTTCGCCAGCGAGCCAGAGGACTGTCTCGAGACTAAGTTTCCTTGAACAAACACCGAAGAGATCTTCAAGACTCGGTCCAAATGGCTCCGTCAACCTTGAAATCGTAGTCCCCTTCAGCTCCACACCGCTTCATTCTGGGAACGCCCGCTAGAAAAAAAAGAAACAGTTTATTCAGTGTAACGATTCGATTGGTATACAAGCCTTCAAGGCTCCCAAGACCAAGCCTAAGAGGGTCAGGACCGTGCATGTTTGTACTCGCAGTGAAGCTCAACACCTTAGGCAACCCTCAGCCGAGACAAAGGTGAAAAACTCACCGGCGCCGAACGTTTCCTCGTCTGTAAGCTGCCCATCCTTAGCGTGCAGGACTCCACATTCAAAATTCACAGGTCCCGGAGAAAGAAAACCAAAAACTACAGGACAAACAGACAATCAAACAAAAGACCTCAAATAAGGTTTCCTCTAAGGACTGTTAGATACATCTTTTGTACACGACCTACGCACGGCAACATACGCTTCGTACCAGCTCCGTTACATGCTCAAGTAGCAGACGCCTCAGACTCTGCTTTCCATCACAGATTACGATTTTTTGATGACGTTACTAAAGCTGGTCATCTATTCGTACGATAGGTTATGCCAGTGCCTGAAATGATTTTCGATCTCAGACGCTGCACAGAAACGCCGCAGTTTTTCACTGCAATAAGCAATTGATACCTCAGTCGGTACACGTCACCGAGTGAGTGCTAGGAGTGAAAAGTTTACATTTACCTCTCGCTCTTCGACAGCCAATGAATCCTGTAAACAAAACAACATCTTTAGCACACCGGTACCGAAGACACAGCGCAAAACCCCCCGTTAATGTGCTCCTGTATTTGTTTTAATTTCAAAGTAGCCACTTCAACTGATAAAGACAGCCGATTCTCTACCTGTAACTCTACTCCTCCTTATTATCCTGCTACAGAAAGAAACAAACCGCTAGCATTTCTACGTAACGACTTATTTTTCCAGAGAAGAATAAAAAGCCACAACCGACCAACCAAAAAAAAAAACCAAACAGAAACAAAACAAACAAAAAAACCAAACCCCCAAAACAACTCACCTCCTACCTTCTGTGTCCCAGGATGAAAAGTTTCCTTCGGGTTCTTCCCAAATTTGTCGTGACCCACAGGACTGAAATGCAAACGAAATACTGCTTTAGAGGAGAGCGAGCACACACCTCGACATTAAACCATGAACTGGCTGTAGTCGGAATCGATTGCGAGAAGAATCGTTCAAAGAGCCTCGCTGACGTGGAATTTTTTGCGGAAGAGCCATTTATTTCCCACACGACTAACCGCTGAGACTTCTTAAACTTCTTTCTGATTTTAAAAACAGAAACAACTAGGACCCTGCACGGAGATCACTTTCAAGCGTACCGTATTTACTTAGGAAGCACAGAACTTTATTCCCTCGTCCTTCGCTTCGGCTTTCTACGTAACTGTCGTGAGCGTTTTAGGAAGACTCGGTAACCTATCCTATTTCATACGCTTCTCTTCCATCCCTTTGAAAACAACTCCAGGCACGTCAAATGAAAAACGAGCTGCTCGGCGTCAGGCTCGTACCCCAAAGATCCACAAGCAAGACCAGCTGCCTCGCTCAACGGAAAGCCCTCACGTACAGCATTTCTTCCCAACTCGTGTTTCTACGCGACTGTCATTTTCGCCCCTTTTTTTTCCCCTACCGTGAATTTCTGGAGCTGCGCAGCACGCCACGGAGTGCCAAATGCAGTCTGTCTGAGGCACACCGAGCTGACACGGAGGTCACATCCGATGCGCCTCTCCATCATCGCTTACGCTAGGCCACCACGCCGACAGGATCTCCTGTAGTTCCCTTCGAAAGCAATTAAAAGGCTGAGATTAATTTAATTGACAAAAAAGCAGGTTTGTCGTGCAGCTGAAATTCGTTGACATAGTCGGTACCGAAACTCACGCTGGCTGTGAACGGGGTGAAATGGCAAAGGACCATCAGCCAGGCCCGAGGGAAGGCTCAAAGGCTGTACAAGCTAAAGAACAGCCAGGGAAGGGATTTTAGTCCGAGCCCAGGCGGGCAAAAGGAGATGACGTTAGTCCTGCTGCCTGCAGGCGTGTGGGAAAATCACCCCGGGGTGGGGGGGGAACTCGAGAAAATTGCGTCCTAACGGAAGCAGGGTATTACGGAGAGCTTTTTTTAGGGTAGGATACAGCTACAGCCTCGAGGACGGTCGGCACGCACACAGCCTGTACCGCCACCGCTCCCTAAGCAGCGGCTCGGCGCACGCCGACAGCGGTGACGGAGGACGAGCTTAAGGCAAAAAGCCAAAAGCAAACCCCTCAAAGCCCAGAACCGTTCTCAGGAACGCAGGAGTCAAGCCTAAAAGCGGTTGAAAGCTGCCTCCTACCTCTTCCCCCTCCGACACCGGCACGTTTCCTCGCGATCCCTTTTCGCAAACAAAAGAGGGACGCCTGCGGTATCAGCTTGGTCCCGAAGCACCACGACGCGCTTGCTGGCTACACGCTCTCTTCTGACAAGGCTGACAGCTTCTCCGCACGCGACAGCCGAGGCCCTGTGAAACACGAGGAAGGCAAACACCGGTAACGTCTCGCAGGGGTCTGGAGGAAGTCAGGATGCACTCCATTCGGAGCCCGACGCGTTACCCAAAGGAATTACCCCAGCAGAACAAGAGGCAGGAACGATCGGTAGACAGGCAGACAACATGCACGGCAGCGATACCCCCGTCAGACTTGCAGGGCGCTTCCAGACCCAGCCCGCTGCCGCGGCTCAGGCCGGCGGCTGGGGGAAAGACAAAGCCCCGCGCAGAGCTGCGGCGGCTGCCCGGGCAGCCCAGAGGCGGCGGGGGGGGGGGCGGCAGGTCGCCGCGGGCCGACCCCTCCCCTCTCCCGGGCCCCGCCAGGCCGCCACAAGCGGCGAGCACCGGGGCCGCCCCGCCGCCGCTCCTCGCCTCCTCGCTGAGGTAGCGGCGCAGCCCCGAGAGACAAAAAAAAAAAAAAAAAAAAAACCAGCCCAAAATAGGCAGCACCGTGAGGAGCCCGCTGACCACCGTCGCTGCCGGGGAGACGAGAACGGCCGGCAGCCCCGCCGGTCCCGGGCCGGGCCGGGCCGCCCGCCTCAGCCCGCCCGCCGCCGGCACCAGGCGCTCCCCGCCGCGGCCGAGCGCCGGCCCGCCGCATCCCCCGCCCCCCCCCCCCCCCCCCTTCGGCCGCTGCCCGCCGGCCCCCGCCCGCCCGCCCGCCCGCCCTCAGGCCGAGCGCTCACCCAGCGCGCCGCCGCACGTCCCGGCCCGAAAGTCTTCCAGGCTGCCGGCGAAGGCTCCGCACCGCCACGGGCGCGGCGGCGCGCCGCGCGGGCTGGAAATGAACCCCACTTCCGGGGCCGTCTGCGTAACCCGTACGTGCGAGGCCGAAGCCCCGCCCCTAGGGGGCAAGCCGTTTCCGCGCACGCGCAGAAGCGGAATTGCGTCATACGCATGCGACGCCGCCGGAGACCACGCCCCCTTTGGCTTCAGTCCGGCACTGCGCATGCGCTGCCCTTAGTTTTGCCAGTACCTCTTCTGCGCATGCGCAGAAGCGGAATTGCGTCATACGCATGCGACGCCGCCGGAGACCACGCCCCCTTTGGCTTCAAGCCGGCACTGCGCATGCGCTGCCCTTAGTTTTGCCAGTACTTCTTCTGCGCATGCGCAGAAGCGGAATTGCGTCATCACCACGCGACTACTCCCCCAGACCACGCCCCCTTTGGCTTCAAGCCCCGTCTGCGCATGCGCTGCCCTTACTCTGCAGGGCGGCCACGCTGCTGCCGCCTGGCGAAAAAATTTGGGTACTGCAGCCAGTCTAGCTAACAGACTGCACCCTTTATTAGACGAATGGAAGCGAGAAGGGAACTCTGCCCACGGCCCCTTAGCAAGTCGCCCGGCTTCACATCTCGCTGGATCAACTTCTTCCAGTGAACATATTCAATTCAACCAGTCTAGAGAAAAAGAGAAAAAAAAAAAAAAAAAAAAAAAAGAAAAAACAAAAGAATCACTCGAGAGACCAGGCATACACTTTTTTTTTTTTTTTTTCCTTATAAAAACACCAGCAACATTGTCTTCACGATAAAAGAGGCAATGAAACCTTTTCTTGTCAAATGTAAGGGCACTAAAGAGAAGGTAATTCGACAGACAAGACATAAACCTCTCCAGCTCTTTCCCCACGTCTATTTGGCATTCGTTTCCAAAAACTTTCTCGGGTGAGCGTCTTTTGTCTTTGAGCAGTGCGACAGGCGGTTTGCAAACGGCACAAGTCTCTGCTTTTGAAAAATCAACTCAGACTCTGTAATCACTTTAGATGGGGCACTTTGTGTTTCAGAGAAACAAAACCAACGCTGAGTCTTCCCTTGAACGACACAGGCCTGTTCACCTTTAAATCAGAGAAACAACGGACGTGGTTCTGATCCCTCAAGGAATCTGTACTTTCCAACAGACTGCACCGTCAGGATCAACAAAGCAGTTTCCTACCGTTTCGCCAGCGAGCCAGAGGACTGTCTCGAGACTAAGTTTCCTTGAACAAACACCGAAGAGATCTTCAAGACTCGGTCCAAATGGCTCCGTCAACCTTGAAATCGTAGTCCCCTTCAGCTCCACACCGCTTCATTCTGGGAACGCCCGCTAGAAAAAAAAGAAACAGTTTATTCAGTGTAACGATTCGATTGGTATACAAGCCTTCAAGGCTCCCAAGACCAAGCCTAAGAGGGTCAGGACCGTGCATGTTTGTACTCGCAGTGAAGCTCAACACCTTAGGCAACCCTCAGCCGAGACAAAGGTGAAAAACTCACCGGCGCCGAACGTTTCCTCGTCTGTAAGCTGCCCATCCTTAGCGTGCAGGACTCCACATTCAAAATTCACAGGTCCCGGAGAAAGAAAACCAAAAACTACAGGACAAACAGACAATCAAACAAAAGACCTCAAATAAGGTTTCCTCTAAGGACTGTTAGATACATCTTTTGTACACGACCTACGCACGGCAACATACGCTTCGTACCAGCTCCGTTACATGCTCAAGTAGCAGACGCCTCAGACTCTGCTTTCCATCACAGATTACGATTTTTTGATGACGTTACTAAAGCTGGTCATCTATTCGTACGATAGGTTATGCCAGTGCCTGAAATGATTTTCGATCTCAGACGCTGCACAGAAACGCCGCAGTTTTTCACTGCAATAAGCAATTGATACCTCAGTCGGTACACGTCACCGAGTGAGTGCTAGGAGTGAAAAGTTTACATTTACCTCTCGCTCTTCGACAGCCAATGAATCCTGTAAACAAAACAACATCTTTAGCACACCGGTACCGAAGACACAGCGCAAAACCCCCCGTTAATGTGCTCCTGTATTTGTTTTAATTTCAAAGTAGCCACTTCAACTGATAAAGACAGCCGATTCTCTACCTGTAACTCTACTCCTCCTTATTATCCTGCTACAGAAAGAAACAAACCGCTAGCATTTCTACGTAACGACTTATTTTTCCAGAGAAGAATAAAAAGCCACAACCGACCAACCAAAAAAAAAAACCAAACAGAAACAAAACAAACAAAAAAACCAAACCCCCAAAACAACTCACCTCCTACCTTCTGTGTCCCAGGATGAAAAGTTTCCTTCGGGTTCTTCCCAAATTTGTCGTGACCCACAGGACTGAAATGCAAACGAAATACTGCTTTAGAGGAGAGCGAGCACACACCTCGACATTAAACCATGAACTGGCTGTAGTCGGAATCGATTGCGAGAAGAATCGTTCAAAGAGCCTCGCTGACGTGGAATTTTTTGCGGAAGAGCCATTTATTTCCCACACGACTAACCGCTGAGACTTCTTAAACTTCTTTCTGATTTTAAAAACAGAAACAACTAGGACCCTGCACGGAGATCACTTTCAAGCGTACCGTATTTACTTAGGAAGCACAGAACTTTATTCCCTCGTCCTTCGCTTCGGCTTTCTACGTAACTGTCGTGAGCGTTTTAGGAAGACTCGGTAACCTATCCTATTTCATACGCTTCTCTTCCATCCCTTTGAAAACAACTCCAGGCACGTCAAATGAAAAACGAGCTGCTCGGCGTCAGGCTCGTACCCCAAAGATCCACAAGCAAGACCAGCTGCCTCGCTCAACGGAAAGCCCTCACGTACAGCATTTCTTCCCAACTCGTGTTTCTACGCGACTGTCATTTTCGCCCCTTTTTTTTCCCCTACCGTGAATTTCTGGAGCTGCGCAGCACGCCACGGAGTGCCAAATGCAGTCTGTCTGAGGCACACCGAGCTGACACGGAGGTCACATCCGATGCGCCTCTCCATCATCGCTTACGCTAGGCCACCACGCCGACAGGATCTCCTGTAGTTCCCTTCGAAAGCAATTAAAAGGCTGAGATTAATTTAATTGACAAAAAAGCAGGTTTGTCGTGCAGCTGAAATTCGTTGACATAGTCGGTACCGAAACTCACGCTGGCTGTGAACGGGGTGAAATGGCAAAGGACCATCAGCCAGGCCCGAGGGAAGGCTCAAAGGCTGTACAAGCTAAAGAACAGCCAGGGAAGGGATTTTAGTCCGAGCCCAGGCGGGCAAAAGGAGATGACGTTAGTCCTGCTGCCTGCAGGCGTGTGGGAAAATCACCCCGGGGTGGGGGGGGAACTCGAGAAAATTGCGTCCTAACGGAAGCAGGGTATTACGGAGAGCTTTTTTTAGGGTAGGATACAGCTACAGCCTCGAGGACGGTCGGCACGCACACAGCCTGTACCGCCACCGCTCCCTAAGCAGCGGCTCGGCGCACGCCGACAGCGGTGACGGAGGACGAGCTTAAGGCAAAAAGCCAAAAGCAAACCCCTCAAAGCCCAGAACCGTTCTCAGGAACGCAGGAGTCAAGCCTAAAAGCGGTTGAAAGCTGCCTCCTACCTCTTCCCCCTCCGACACCGGCATGTTTCCTCGCGATCCCTTTTCGCAAACAAAAGAGGGACGCCTGCGGTATCAGCTTGGTCCCGAAGCACCACGACGCGCTTGCTGGCTACACGCTCTCTTCTGACAAGGCTGACAGCTTCTCCGCACGCGACAGCCGAGGCCCTGTGAAACACGAGGAAGGCAAACACCGGTAACGTCTCGCAGGGGTCTGGAGGAAGTCAGGATGCACTCCATTCGGAGCCCGACGCGTTACCCAAAGGAATTACCCCAGCAGAACAAGAGGCAGGAACGATCGGTAGACAGGCAGACAACATGCACGGCAGCGATACCCCCGTCAGACTTGCAGGGCGCTTCCAGACCCAGCCCGCTGCCGCGGCTCAGGCCGGCGGCTGGGGGAAAGACAAAGCCCCGCGCAGAGCTGCGGCGGCTGCCCGGGCAGCCCAGAGGCGGCGGGGGGGGGGGCGGCAGGTCGCCGCGGGCCGACCCCTCCCCTCTCCCGGGCCCCGCCAGGCCGCCACAAGCGGCGAGCACCGGGGCCGCCCCGCCGCCGCTCCTCGCCTCCTCGCTGAGGTAGCGGCGCAGCCCCGAGAGACAAAAAAAAAAAAAAAAAAAAAAACCAGCCCAAAATAGGCAGCACCGTGAGGAGCCCGCTGACCACCGTCGCTGCCGGGGAGACGAGAACGGCCGGCAGCCCCGCCGGTCCCGGGCCGGGCCGGGCCGCCCGCCTCAGCCCGCCCGCCGCCGGCACCAGGCGCTCCCCGCCGCGGCCGAGCGCCGGCCCGCCGCATCCCCCGCCCCCCCCCCCCCCCCCCTTCGGCCGCTGCCCGCCGGCCCCCGCCCGCCCGCCCGCCCGCCCTCAGGCCGAGCGCTCACCCAGCGCGCCGCCGCACGTCCCGGCCCGAAAGTCTTCCAGGCTGCCGGCGAAGGCTCCGCACCGCCACGGGCGCGGCGGCGCGCCGCGCGGGCTGGAAATGAACCCCACTTCCGGGGCCGTCTGCGTAACCCGTACGTGCGAGGCCGAAGCCCCGCCCCTAGGGGGCAAGCCGTTTCCGCGCACGCGCAGAAGCGGAATTGCGTCATACGCATGCGACGCCGCCGGAGACCACGCCCCCTTTGGCTTCAGTCCGGCACTGCGCATGCGCTGCCCTTAGTTTTGCCAGTACCTCTTCTGCGCATGCGCAGAAGCGGAATTGCGTCATACGCATGCGACGCCGCCGGAGACCACGCCCCCTTTGGCTTCAAGCCGGCACTGCGCATGCGCTGCCCTTAGTTTTGCCAGTACTTCTTCTGCGCATGCGCAGAAGCGGAATTGCGTCATCACCACGCGACTACTCCCCCAGACCACGCCCCCTTTGGCTTCAAGCCCCGTCTGCGCATGCGCTGCCCTTACTCTGCAGGGCGGCCACGCTGCTGCCGCCTGGCGAAAAAATTTGGGTACTGCAGCCAGTCTAGCTAACAGACTGCACCCTTTATTAGACGAATGGAAGCGAGAAGGGAACTCTGCCCACGGCCCCTTAGCAAGTCGCCCGGCTTCACATCTCGCTGGATCAACTTCTTCCAGTGAACATATTCAATTCAACCAGTCTAGAGAAAAAGAGAAAAAAAAAAAAAAAAAAAAAAAAGAAAAAACAAAAGAATCACTCGAGAGACCAGGCATACACTTTTTTTTTTTTTTTTTCCTTATAAAAACACCAGCAACATTGTCTTCACGATAAAAGAGGCAATGAAACCTTTTCTTGTCAAATGTAAGGGCACTAAAGAGAAGGTAATTCGACAGACAAGACATAAACCTCTCCAGCTCTTTCCCCACGTCTATTTGGCATTCGTTTCCAAAAACTTTCTCGGGTGAGCGTCTTTTGTCTTTGAGCAGTGCGACAGGCGGTTTGCAAACGGCACAAGTCTCTGCTTTTGAAAAATCAACTCAGACTCTGTAATCACTTTAGATGGGGCACTTTGTGTTTCAGAGAAACAAAACCAACGCTGAGTCTTCCCTTGAACGACACAGGCCTGTTCACCTTTAAATCAGAGAAACAACGGACGTGGTTCTGATCCCTCAAGGAATCTGTACTTTCCAACAGACTGCACCGTCAGGATCAACAAAGCAGTTTCCTACCGTTTCGCCAGCGAGCCAGAGGACTGTCTCGAGACTAAGTTTCCTTGAACAAACACCGAAGAGATCTTCAAGACTCGGTCCAAATGGCTCCGTCAACCTTGAAATCGTAGTCCCCTTCAGCTCCACACCGCTTCATTCTGGGAACGCCCGCTAGAAAAAAAAGAAACAGTTTATTCAGTGTAACGATTCGATTGGTATACAAGCCTTCAAGGCTCCCAAGACCAAGCCTAAGAGGGTCAGGACCGTGCATGTTTGTACTCGCAGTGAAGCTCAACACCTTAGGCAACCCTCAGCCGAGACAAAGGTGAAAAACTCACCGGCGCCGAACGTTTCCTCGTCTGTAAGCTGCCCATCCTTAGCGTGCAGGACTCCACATTCAAAATTCACAGGTCCCGGAGAAAGAAAACCAAAAACTACAGGACAAACAGACAATCAAACAAAAGACCTCAAATAAGGTTTCCTCTAAGGACTGTTAGATACATCTTTTGTACACGACCTACGCACGGCAACATACGCTTCGTACCAGCTCCGTTACATGCTCAAGTAGCAGACGCCTCAGACTCTGCTTTCCATCACAGATTACGATTTTTTGATGACGTTACTAAAGCTGGTCATCTATTCGTACGATAGGTTATGCCAGTGCCTGAAATGATTTTCGATCTCAGACGCTGCACAGAAACGCCGCAGTTTTTCACTGCAATAAGCAATTGATACCTCAGTCGGTACACGTCACCGAGTGAGTGCTAGGAGTGAAAAGTTTACATTTACCTCTCGCTCTTCGACAGCCAATGAATCCTGTAAACAAAACAACATCTTTAGCACACCGGTACCGAAGACACAGCGCAAAACCCCCCGTTAATGTGCTCCTGTATTTGTTTTAATTTCAAAGTAGCCACTTCAACTGATAAAGACAGCCGATTCTCTACCTGTAACTCTACTCCTCCTTATTATCCTGCTACAGAAAGAAACAAACCGCTAGCATTTCTACGTAACGACTTATTTTTCCAGAGAAGAATAAAAAGCCACAACCGACCAACCAAAAAAAAAAACCAAACAGAAACAAAACAAACAAAAAAACCAAACCCCCAAAACAACTCACCTCCTACCTTCTGTGTCCCAGGATGAAAAGTTTCCTTCGGGTTCTTCCCAAATTTGTCGTGACCCACAGGACTGAAATGCAAACGAAATACTGCTTTAGAGGAGAGCGAGCACACACCTCGACATTAAACCATGAACTGGCTGTAGTCGGAATCGATTGCGAGAAGAATCGTTCAAAGAGCCTCGCTGACGTGGAATTTTTTGCGGAAGAGCCATTTATTTCCCACACGACTAACCGCTGAGACTTCTTAAACTTCTTTCTGATTTTAAAAACAGAAACAACTAGGACCCTGCACGGAGATCACTTTCAAGCGTACCGTATTTACTTAGGAAGCACAGAACTTTATTCCCTCGTCCTTCGCTTCGGCTTTCTACGTAACTGTCGTGAGCGTTTTAGGAAGACTCGGTAACCTATCCTATTTCATACGCTTCTCTTCCATCCCTTTGAAAACAACTCCAGGCACGTCAAATGAAAAACGAGCTGCTCGGCGTCAGGCTCGTACCCCAAAGATCCACAAGCAAGACCAGCTGCCTCGCTCAACGGAAAGCCCTCACGTACAGCATTTCTTCCCAACTCGTGTTTCTACGCGACTGTCATTTTCGCCCCTTTTTTTTCCCCTACCGTGAATTTCTGGAGCTGCGCAGCACGCCACGGAGTGCCAAATGCAGTCTGTCTGAGGCACACCGAGCTGACACGGAGGTCACATCCGATGCGCCTCTCCATCATCGCTTACGCTAGGCCACCACGCCGACAGGATCTCCTGTAGTTCCCTTCGAAAGCAATTAAAAGGCTGAGATTAATTTAATTGACAAAAAAGCAGGTTTGTCGTGCAGCTGAAATTCGTTGACATAGTCGGTACCGAAACTCACGCTGGCTGTGAACGGGGTGAAATGGCAAAGGACCATCAGCCAGGCCCGAGGGAAGGCTCAAAGGCTGTACAAGCTAAAGAACAGCCAGGGAAGGGATTTTAGTCCGAGCCCAGGCGGGCAAAAGGAGATGACGTTAGTCCTGCTGCCTGCAGGCGTGTGGGAAAATCACCCCGGGGTGGGGGGGGAACTCGAGAAAATTGCGTCCTAACGGAAGCAGGGTATTACGGAGAGCTTTTTTTAGGGTAGGATACAGCTACAGCCTCGAGGACGGTCGGCACGCACACAGCCTGTACCGCCACCGCTCCCTAAGCAGCGGCTCGGCGCACGCCGACAGCGGTGACGGAGGACGAGCTTAAGGCAAAAAGCCAAAAGCAAACCCCTCAAAGCCCAGAACCGTTCTCAGGAACGCAGGAGTTAAGCCTAAAAGCGGTTGAAAGCTGCCTCCTACCTCTTCCCCCTCCGACACCGGCACGTTTCCTCGCGATCCCTTTTCGCAAACAAAAGAGGGACGCCTGCGGTATCAGCTTGGTCCCGAAGCACCACGACGCGCTTGCTGGCTACACGCTCTCTTCTGACAAGGCTGACAGCTTCTCCGCACGCGACAGCCGAGGCCCTGTGAAACACGAGGAAGGCAAACACCGGTAACGTCTCGCAGGGGTCTGGAGGAAGTCAGGATGCACTCCATTCGGAGCCCGACGCGTTACCCAAAGGAATTACCCCAGCAGAACAAGAGGCAGGAACGATCGGTAGACAGGCAGACAACATGCACGGCAGCGATACCCCCGTCAGACTTGCAGGGCGCTTCCAGACCCAGCCCGCTGCCGCGGCTCAGGCCGGCGGCTGGGGGAAAGACAAAGCCCCGCGCAGAGCTGCGGCGGCTGCCCGGGCAGCCCAGAGGCGGCGGGGGGGGGGGCGGCAGGTCGCCGCGGGCCGACCCCTCCCCTCTCCCGGGCCCCGCCAGGCCGCCACAAGCGGCGAGCACCGGGGCCGCCCCGCCGCCGCTCCTCGCCTCCTCGCTGAGGTAGCGGCGCAGCCCCGAGAGACAAAAAAAAAAAAAAAAAAAAAAACCAGCCCAAAATAGGCAGCACCGTGAGGAGCCCGCTGACCACCGTCGCTGCCGGGGAGACGAGAACGGCCGGCAGCCCCGCCGGTCCCGGGCCGGGCCGGGCCGCCCGCCTCAGCCCGCCCGCCGCCGGCACCAGGCGCTCCCCGCCGCGGCCGAGCGCCGGCCCGCCGCATCCCCCGCCCCCCCCCCCCCCCCCTTCGGCCGCTGCCCGCCGGCCCCCGCCCGCCCGCCCGCCCGCCCTCAGGCCGAGCGCTCACCCAGCGCGCCGCCGCACGTCCCGGCCCGAAAGTCTTCCAGGCTGCCGGCGAAGGCTCCGCACCGCCACGGGCGCGGCGGCGCGCCGCGCGGGCTGGAAATGAACCCCACTTCCGGGGCCGTCTGCGTAACCCGTACGTGCGAGGCCGAAGCCCCGCCCCTAGGGGGCAAGCCGTTTCCGCGCACGCGCAGAAGCGGAATTGCGTCATACGCATGCGACGCCGCCGGAGACCACGCCCCCTTTGGCTTCAGTCCGGCACTGCGCATGCGCTGCCCTTAGTTTTGCCAGTACCTCTTCTGCGCATGCGCAGAAGCGGAATTGCGTCATACGCATGCGACGCCGCCGGAGACCACGCCCCCTTTGGCTTCAAGCCGGCACTGCGCATGCGCTGCCCTTAGTTTTGCCAGTACTTCTTCTGCGCATGCGCAGAAGCGGAATTGCGTCATCACCACGCGACTACTCCCCCAGACCACGCCCCCTTTGGCTTCAAGCCCCGTCTGCGCATGCGCTGCCCTTACTCTGCAGGGCGGCCACGCTGCTGCCGCCTGGCGAAAAAATTTGGGTACTGCAGCCAGTCTAGCTAACAGACTGCACCCTTTATTAGACGAATGGAAGCGAGAAGGGAACTCTGCCCACGGCCCCTTAGCAAGTCGCCCGGCTTCACATCTCGCTGGATCAACTTCTTCCAGTGAACATATTCAATTCAACCAGTCTAGAGAAAAAGAGAAAAAAAAAAAAAAAAAAAAAAAAGAAAAAACAAAAGAATCACTCGAGAGACCAGGCATACACTTTTTTTTTTTTTTTTTCCTTATAAAAACACCAGCAACATTGTCTTCACGATAAAAGAGGCAATGAAACCTTTTCTTGTCAAATGTAAGGGCACTAAAGAGAAGGTAATTCGACAGACAAGACATAAACCTCTCCAGCTCTTTCCCCACGTCTATTTGGCATTCGTTTCCAAAAACTTTCTCGGGTGAGCGTCTTTTGTCTTTGAGCAGTGCGACAGGCGGTTTGCAAACGGCACAAGTCTCTGCTTTTGAAAAATCAACTCAGACTCTGTAATCACTTTAGATGGGGCACTTTGTGTTTCAGAGAAACAAAACCAACGCTGAGTCTTCCCTTGAACGACACAGGCCTGTTCACCTTTAAATCAGAGAAACAACGGACGTGGTTCTGATCCCTCAAGGAATCTGTACTTTCCAACAGACTGCACCGTCAGGATCAACAAAGCAGTTTCCTACCGTTTCGCCAGCGAGCCAGAGGACTGTCTCGAGACTAAGTTTCCTTGAACAAACACCGAAGAGATCTTCAAGACTCGGTCCAAATGGCTCCGTCAACCTTGAAATCGTAGTCCCCTTCAGCTCCACACCGCTTCATTCTGGGAACGCCCGCTAGAAAAAAAAGAAACAGTTTATTCAGTGTAACGATTCGATTGGTATACAAGCCTTCAAGGCTCCCAAGACCAAGCCTAAGAGGGTCAGGACCGTGCATGTTTGTACTCGCAGTGAAGCTCAACACCTTAGGCAACCCTCAGCCGAGACAAAGGTGAAAAACTCACCGGCGCCGAACGTTTCCTCGTCTGTAAGCTGCCCATCCTTAGCGTGCAGGACTCCACATTCAAAATTCACAGGTCCCGGAGAAAGAAAACCAAAAACTACAGGACAAACAGACAATCAAACAAAAGACCTCAAATAAGGTTTCCTCTAAGGACTGTTAGATACATCTTTTGTACACGACCTACGCACGGCAACATACGCTTCGTACCAGCTCCGTTACATGCTCAAGTAGCAGACGCCTCAGACTCTGCTTTCCATCACAGATTACGATTTTTTGATGACGTTACTAAAGCTGGTCATCTATTCGTACGATAGGTTATGCCAGTGCCTGAAATGATTTTCGATCTCAGACGCTGCACAGAAACGCCGCAGTTTTTCACTGCAATAAGCAATTGATACCTCAGTCGGTACACGTCACCGAGTGAGTGCTAGGAGTGAAAAGTTTACATTTACCTCTCGCTCTTCGACAGCCAATGAATCCTGTAAACAAAACAACATCTTTAGCACACCGGTACCGAAGACACAGCGCAAAACCCCCCGTTAATGTGCTCCTGTATTTGTTTTAATTTCAAAGTAGCCACTTCAACTGATAAAGACAGCCGATTCTCTACCTGTAACTCTACTCCTCCTTATTATCCTGCTACAGAAAGAAACAAACCGCTAGCATTTCTACGTAACGACTTATTTTTCCAGAGAAGAATAAAAAGCCACAACCGACCAACCAAAAAAAAAAACCAAACAGAAACAAAACAAACAAAAAAACCAAACCCCCAAAACAACTCACCTCCTACCTTCTGTGTCCCAGGATGAAAAGTTTCCTTCGGGTTCTTCCCAAATTTGTCGTGACCCACAGGACTGAAATGCAAACGAAATACTGCTTTAGAGGAGAGCGAGCACACACCTCGACATTAAACCATGAACTGGCTGTAGTCGGAATCGATTGCGAGAAGAATCGTTCAAAGAGCCTCGCTGACGTGGAATTTTTTGCGGAAGAGCCATTTATTTCCCACACGACTAACCGCTGAGACTTCTTAAACTTCTTTCTGATTTTAAAAACAGAAACAACTAGGACCCTGCACGGAGATCACTTTCAAGCGTACCGTATTTACTTAGGAAGCACAGAACTTTATTCCCTCGTCCTTCGCTTCGGCTTTCTACGTAACTGTCGTGAGCGTTTTAGGAAGACTCGGTAACCTATCCTATTTCATACGCTTCTCTTCCATCCCTTTGAAAACAACTCCAGGCACGTCAAATGAAAAACGAGCTGCTCGGCGTCAGGCTCGTACCCCAAAGATCCACAAGCAAGACCAGCTGCCTCGCTCAACGGAAAGCCCTCACGTACAGCATTTCTTCCCAACTCGTGTTTCTACGCGACTGTCATTTTCGCCCCTTTTTTTTCCCCTACCGTGAATTTCTGGAGCTGCGCAGCACGCCACGGAGTGCCAAATGCAGTCTGTCTGAGGCACACCGAGCTGACACGGAGGTCACATCCGATGCGCCTCTCCATCATCGCTTACGCTAGGCCACCACGCCGACAGGATCTCCTGTAGTTCCCTTCGAAAGCAATTAAAAGGCTGAGATTAATTTAATTGACAAAAAAGCAGGTTTGTCGTGCAGCTGAAATTCGTTGACATAGTCGGTACCGAAACTCACGCTGGCTGTGAACGGGGTGAAATGGCAAAGGACCATCAGCCAGGCCCGAGGGAAGGCTCAAAGGCTGTACAAGCTAAAGAACAGCCAGGGAAGGGATTTTAGTCCGAGCCCAGGCGGGCAAAAGGAGATGACGTTAGTCCTGCTGCCTGCAGGCGTGTGGGAAAATCACCCCGGGGTGGGGGGGGAACTCGAGAAAATTGCGTCCTAACGGAAGCAGGGTATTACGGAGAGCTTTTTTTAGGGTAGGATACAGCTACAGCCTCGAGGACGGTCGGCACGCACACAGCCTGTACCGCCACCGCTCCCTAAGCAGCGGCTCGGCGCACGCCGACAGCGGTGACGGAGGACGAGCTTAAGGCAAAAAGCCAAAAGCAAACCCCTCAAAGCCCAGAACCGTTCTCAGGAACGCAGGAGTTAAGCCTAAAAGCGGTTGAAAGCTGCCTCCTACCTCTTCCCCCTCCGACACCGGCACGTTTCCTCGCGATCCCTTTTCGCAAACAAAAGAGGGACGCCTGCGGTATCAGCTTGGTCCCGAAGCACCACGACGCGCTTGCTGGCTACACGCTCTCTTCTGACAAGGCTGACAGCTTCTCCGCACGCGACAGCCGAGGCCCTGTGAAACACGAGGAAGGCAAACACCGGTAACGTCTCGCAGGGGTCTGGAGGAAGTCAGGATGCACTCCATTCGGAGCCCGACGCGTTACCCAAAGGAATTACCCCAGCAGAACAAGAGGCAGGAACGATCGGTAGACAGGCAGACAACATGCACGGCAGCGATACCCCCGTCAGACTTGCAGGGCGCTTCCAGACCCAGCCCGCTGCCGCGGCTCAGGCCGGCGGCTGGGGGAAAGACAAAGCCCCGCGCAGAGCTGCGGCGGCTGCCCGGGCAGCCCAGAGGCGGCGGGGGGGGGGGCGGCAGGTCGCCGCGGGCCGACCCCTCCCCTCTCCCGGGCCCCGCCAGGCCGCCACAAGCGGCGAGCACCGGGGCCGCCCCGCCGCCGCTCCTCGCCTCCTCGCTGAGGTAGCGGCGCAGCCCCGAGAGACAAAAAAAAAAAAAAAAAAAAAAACCAGCCCAAAATAGGCAGCACCGTGAGGAGCCCGCTGACCACCGTCGCTGCCGGGGAGACGAGAACGGCCGGCAGCCCCGCCGGTCCCGGGCCGGGCCGGGCCGCCCGCCTCAGCCCGCCCGCCGCCGGCACCAGGCGCTCCCCGCCGCGGCCGAGCGCCGGCCCGCCGCATCCCCCGCCCCCCCCCCCCCCCCCCTTCGGCCGCTGCCCGCCGGCCCCCGCCCGCCCGCCCGCCCGCCCTCAGGCCGAGCGCTCACCCAGCGCGCCGCCGCACGTCCCGGCCCGAAAGTCTTCCAGGCTGCCGGCGAAGGCTCCGCACCGCCACGGGCGCGGCGGCGCGCCGCGCGGGCTGGAAATGAACCCCACTTCCGGGGCCGTCTGCGTAACCCGTACGTGCGAGGCCGAAGCCCCGCCCCTAGGGGGCAAGCCGTTTCCGCGCACGCGCAGAAGCGGAATTGCGTCATACGCATGCGACGCCGCCGGAGACCACGCCCCCTTTGGCTTCAGTCCGGCACTGCGCATGCGCTGCCCTTAGTTTTGCCAGTACCTCTTCTGCGCATGCGCAGAAGCGGAATTGCGTCATACGCATGCGACGCCGCCGGAGACCACGCCCCCTTTGGCTTCAAGCCGGCACTGCGCATGCGCTGCCCTTAGTTTTGCCAGTACTTCTTCTGCGCATGCGCAGAAGCGGAATTGCGTCATCACCACGCGACTACTCCCCCAGACCACGCCCCCTTTGGCTTCAAGCCCCGTCTGCGCATGCGCTGCCCTTACTCTGCAGGGCGGCCACGCTGCTGCCGCCTGGCGAAAAAATTTGGGTACTGCAGCCAGTCTAGCTAACAGACTGCACCCTTTATTAGACGAATGGAAGCGAGAAGGGAACTCTGCCCACGGCCCCTTAGCAAGTCGCCCGGCTTCACATCTCGCTGGATCAACTTCTTCCAGTGAACATATTCAATTCAACCAGTCTAGAGAAAAAGAGAAAAAAAAAAAAAAAAAAAAAAAAGAAAAAACAAAAGAATCACTCGAGAGACCAGGCATACACTTTTTTTTTTTTTTTTTCCTTATAAAAACACCAGCAACATTGTCTTCACGATAAAAGAGGCAATGAAACCTTTTCTTGTCAAATGTAAGGGCACTAAAGAGAAGGTAATTCGACAGACAAGACATAAACCTCTCCAGCTCTTTCCCCACGTCTATTTGGCATTCGTTTCCAAAAACTTTCTCGGGTGAGCGTCTTTTGTCTTTGAGCAGTGCGACAGGCGGTTTGCAAACGGCACAAGTCTCTGCTTTTGAAAAATCAACTCAGACTCTGTAATCACTTTAGATGGGGCACTTTGTGTTTCAGAGAAACAAAACCAACGCTGAGTCTTCCCTTGAACGACACAGGCCTGTTCACCTTTAAATCAGAGAAACAACGGACGTGGTTCTGATCCCTCAAGGAATCTGTACTTTCCAACAGACTGCACCGTCAGGATCAACAAAGCAGTTTCCTACCGTTTCGCCAGCGAGCCAGAGGACTGTCTCGAGACTAAGTTTCCTTGAACAAACACCGAAGAGATCTTCAAGACTCGGTCCAAATGGCTCCGTCAACCTTGAAATCGTAGTCCCCTTCAGCTCCACACCGCTTCATTCTGGGAACGCCCGCTAGAAAAAAAAGAAACAGTTTATTCAGTGTAACGATTCGATTGGTATACAAGCCTTCAAGGCTCCCAAGACCAAGCCTAAGAGGGTCAGGACCGTGCATGTTTGTACTCGCAGTGAAGCTCAACACCTTAGGCAACCCTCAGCCGAGACAAAGGTGAAAAACTCACCGGCGCCGAACGTTTCCTCGTCTGTAAGCTGCCCATCCTTAGCGTGCAGGACTCCACATTCAAAATTCACAGGTCCCGGAGAAAGAAAACCAAAAACTACAGGACAAACAGACAATCAAACAAAAGACCTCAAATAAGGTTTCCTCTAAGGACTGTTAGATACATCTTTTGTACACGACCTACGCACGGCAACATACGCTTCGTACCAGCTCCGTTACATGCTCAAGTAGCAGACGCCTCAGACTCTGCTTTCCATCACAGATTACGATTTTTTGATGACGTTACTAAAGCTGGTCATCTATTCGTACGATAGGTTATGCCAGTGCCTGAAATGATTTTCGATCTCAGACGCTGCACAGAAACGCCGCAGTTTTTCACTGCAATAAGCAATTGATACCTCAGTCGGTACACGTCACCGAGTGAGTGCTAGGAGTGAAAAGTTTACATTTACCTCTCGCTCTTCGACAGCCAATGAATCCTGTAAACAAAACAACATCTTTAGCACACCGGTACCGAAGACACAGCGCAAAACCCCCCGTTAATGTGCTCCTGTATTTGTTTTAATTTCAAAGTAGCCACTTCAACTGATAAAGACAGCCGATTCTCTACCTGTAACTCTACTCCTCCTTATTATCCTGCTACAGAAAGAAACAAACCGCTAGCATTTCTACGTAACGACTTATTTTTCCAGAGAAGAATAAAAAGCCACAACCGACCAACCAAAAAAAAAAACCAAACAGAAACAAAACAAACAAAAAAACCAAACCCCCAAAACAACTCACCTCCTACCTTCTGTGTCCCAGGATGAAAAGTTTCCTTCGGGTTCTTCCCAAATTTGTCGTGACCCACAGGACTGAAATGCAAACGAAATACTGCTTTAGAGGAGAGCGAGCACACACCTCGACATTAAACCATGAACTGGCTGTAGTCGGAATCGATTGCGAGAAGAATCGTTCAAAGAGCCTCGCTGACGTGGAATTTTTTGCGGAAGAGCCATTTATTTCCCACACGACTAACCGCTGAGACTTCTTAAACTTCTTTCTGATTTTAAAAACAGAAACAACTAGGACCCTGCACGGAGATCACTTTCAAGCGTACCGTATTTACTTAGGAAGCACAGAACTTTATTCCCTCGTCCTTCGCTTCGGCTTTCTACGTAACTGTCGTGAGCGTTTTAGGAAGACTCGGTAACCTATCCTATTTCATACGCTTCTCTTCCATCCCTTTGAAAACAACTCCAGGCACGTCAAATGAAAAACGAGCTGCTCGGCGTCAGGCTCGTACCCCAAAGATCCACAAGCAAGACCAGCTGCCTCGCTCAACGGAAAGCCCTCACGTACAGCATTTCTTCCCAACTCGTGTTTCTACGCGACTGTCATTTTCGCCCCTTTTTTTTCCCCTACCGTGAATTTCTGGAGCTGCGCAGCACGCCACGGAGTGCCAAATGCAGTCTGTCTGAGGCACACCGAGCTGACACGGAGGTCACATCCGATGCGCCTCTCCATCATCGCTTACGCTAGGCCACCACGCCGACAGGATCTCCTGTAGTTCCCTTCGAAAGCAATTAAAAGGCTGAGATTAATTTAATTGACAAAAAAGCAGGTTTGTCGTGCAGCTGAAATTCGTTGACATAGTCGGTACCGAAACTCACGCTGGCTGTGAACGGGGTGAAATGGCAAAGGACCATCAGCCAGGCCCGAGGGAAGGCTCAAAGGCTGTACAAGCTAAAGAACAGCCAGGGAAGGGATTTTAGTCCGAGCCCAGGCGGGCAAAAGGAGATGACGTTAGTCCTGCTGCCTGCAGGCGTGTGGGAAAATCACCCCGGGGTGGGGGGGGAACTCGAGAAAATTGCGTCCTAACGGAAGCAGGGTATTACGGAGAGCTTTTTTTAGGGTAGGATACAGCTACAGCCTCGAGGACGGTCGGCACGCACACAGCCTGTACCGCCACCGCTCCCTAAGCAGCGGCTCGGCGCACGCCGACAGCGGTGACGGAGGACGAGCTTAAGGCAAAAAGCCAAAAGCAAACCCCTCAAAGCCCAGAACCGTTCTCAGGAACGCAGGAGTTAAGCCTAAAAGCGGTTGAAAGCTGCCTCCTACCTCTTCCCCCTCCGACACCGGCACGTTTCCTCGCGATCCCTTTTCGCAAACAAAAGAGGGACGCCTGCGGTATCAGCTTGGTCCCGAAGCACCACGACGCGCTTGCTGGCTACACGCTCTCTTCTGACAAGGCTGACAGCTTCTCCGCACGCGACAGCCGAGGCCCTGTGAAACACGAGGAAGGCAAACACCGGTAACGTCTCGCAGGGGTCTGGAGGAAGTCAGGATGCACTCCATTCGGAGCCCGACGCGTTACCCAAAGGAATTACCCCAGCAGAACAAGAGGCAGGAACGATCGGTAGACAGGCAGACAACATGCACGGCAGCGATACCCCCGTCAGACTTGCAGGGCGCTTCCAGACCCAGCCCGCTGCCGCGGCTCAGGCCGGCGGCTGGGGGAAAGACAAAGCCCCGCGCAGAGCTGCGGCGGCTGCCCGGGCAGCCCAGAGGCGGCGGGGGGGGGGGCGGCAGGTCGCCGCGGGCCGACCCCTCCCCTCTCCCGGGCCCCGCCAGGCCGCCACAAGCGGCGAGCACCGGGGCCGCCCCGCCGCCGCTCCTCGCCTCCTCGCTGAGGTAGCGGCGCAGCCCCGAGAGACAAAAAAAAAAAAAAAAAAAAAACCAGCCCAAAATAGGCAGCACCGTGAGGAGCCCGCTGACCACCGTCGCTGCCGGGGAGACGAGAACGGCCGGCAGCCCCGCCGGTCCCGGGCCGGGCCGGGCCGCCCGCCTCAGCCCGCCCGCCGCCGGCACCAGGCGCTCCCCGCCGCGGCCGAGCGCCGGCCCGCCGCATCCCCCGCCCCCCCCCCCCCCCCCCTTCGGCCGCTGCCCGCCGGCCCCCGCCCGCCCGCCCGCCCGCCCTCAGGCCGAGCGCTCACCCAGCGCGCCGCCGCACGTCCCGGCCCGAAAGTCTTCCAGGCTGCCGGCGAAGGCTCCGCACCGCCACGGGCGCGGCGGCGCGCCGCGCGGGCTGGAAATGAACCCCACTTCCGGGGCCGTCTGCGTAACCCGTACGTGCGAGGCCGAAGCCCCGCCCCTAGGGGGCAAGCCGTTTCCGCGCACGCGCAAAAGCGGAATTGCGTCATACGCATGCGACGCCGCCGGAGACCACGACCCCTTTGGCTTCAGTCCGGCACTGCGCATGCGCTGCCCTTAGTTTTGCCAGTACCTCTTCTGCGCATGCGCAGAAGCGGAATTGCGTCATACGCATGCGACGCCGCCGGAGACCACGCCCCCTTTGGCTTCAAGCCGGCACTGCGCATGCGCTGCCCTTAGTTTTGCCAGTACTTCTTCTGCGCATGCGCAGAAGCGGAATTGCGTCATCACCACGCGACTACTCCCCCAGACCACGCCCCCTTTGGCTTCAAGCCCCGTCTGCGCATGCGCTGCCCTTACTCTGCAGGGCGGCCACGCTGCTGCCGCCTGGCGAAAAAATTTGGGTACTGCAGCCAGTCTAGCTAACAGACTGCACCCTTTATTAGACGAATGGAAGCGAGAAGGGAACTCTGCCCACGGCCCCTTAGCAAGTCGCCCGGCTTCACATCTCGCTGGATCAACTTCTTCCAGTGAACATATTCAATTCAACCAGTCTAGAGAAAAAGAGAAAAAAAAAAAAAAAAAAAAAAAAGAAAAAACAAAAGAATCACTCGAGAGACCAGGCATACACTTTTTTTTTTTTTTTTTCCTTATAAAAACACCAGCAACATTGTCTTCACGATAAAAGAGGCAATGAAACCTTTTCTTGTCAAATGTAAGGGCACTAAAGAGAAGGTAATTCGACAGACAAGACATAAACCTCTCCAGCTCTTTCCCCACGTCTATTTGGCATTCGTTTCCAAAAACTTTCTCGGGTGAGCGTCTTTTGTCTTTGAGCAGTGCGACAGGCGGTTTGCAAACGGCACAAGTCTCTGCTTTTGAAAAATCAACTCAGACTCTGTAATCACTTTAGATGGGGCACTTTGTGTTTCAGAGAAACAAAACCAACGCTGAGTCTTCCCTTGAACGACACAGGCCTGTTCACCTTTAAATCAGAGAAACAACGGACGTGGTTCTGATCCCTCAAGGAATCTGTACTTTCCAACAGACTGCACCGTCAGGATCAACAAAGCAGTTTCCTACCGTTTCGCCAGCGAGCCAGAGGACTGTCTCGAGACTAAGTTTCCTTGAACAAACACCGAAGAGATCTTCAAGACTCGGTCCAAATGGCTCCGTCAACCTTGAAATCGTAGTCCCCTTCAGCTCCACACCGCTTCATTCTGGGAACGCCCGCTAGAAAAAAAAGAAACAGTTTATTCAGTGTAACGATTCGATTGGTATACAAGCCTTCAAGGCTCCCAAGACCAAGCCTAAGAGGGTCAGGACCGTGCATGTTTGTACTCGCAGTGAAGCTCAACACCTTAGGCAACCCTCAGCCGAGACAAAGGTGAAAAACTCACCGGCGCCGAACGTTTCCTCGTCTGTAAGCTGCCCATCCTTAGCGTGCAGGACTCCACATTCAAAATTCACAGGTCCCGGAGAAAGAAAACCAAAAACTACAGGACAAACAGACAATCAAACAAAAGACCTCAAATAAGGTTTCCTCTAAGGACTGTTAGATACATCTTTTGTACACGACCTACGCACGGCAACATACGCTTCGTACCAGCTCCGTTACATGCTCAAGTAGCAGACGCCTCAGACTCTGCTTTCCATCACAGATTACGATTTTTTGATGACGTTACTAAAGCTGGTCATCTATTCGTACGATAGGTTATGCCAGTGCCTGAAATGATTTTCGATCTCAGACGCTGCACAGAAACGCCGCAGTTTTTCACTGCAATAAGCAATTGATACCTCAGTCGGTACACGTCACCGAGTGAGTGCTAGGAGTGAAAAGTTTACATTTACCTCTCGCTCTTCGACAGCCAATGAATCCTGTAAACAAAACAACATCTTTAGCACACCGGTACCGAAGACACAGCGCAAAACCCCCCGTTAATGTGCTCCTGTATTTGTTTTAATTTCAAAGTAGCCACTTCAACTGATAAAGACAGCCGATTCTCTACCTGTAACTCTACTCCTCCTTATTATCCTGCTACAGAAAGAAACAAACCGCTAGCATTTCTACGTAACGACTTATTTTTCCAGAGAAGAATAAAAAGCCACAACCGACCAACCAAAAAAAAAAACCAAACAGAAACAAAACAAACAAAAAAACCAAACCCCCAAAACAACTCACCTCCTACCTTCTGTGTCCCAGGATGAAAAGTTTCCTTCGGGTTCTTCCCAAATTTGTCGTGACCCACAGGACTGAAATGCAAACGAAATACTGCTTTAGAGGAGAGCGAGCACACACCTCGACATTAAACCATGAACTGGCTGTAGTCGGAATCGATTGCGAGAAGAATCGTTCAAAGAGCCTCGCTGACGTGGAATTTTTTGCGGAAGAGCCATTTATTTCCCACACGACTAACCGCTGAGACTTCTTAAACTTCTTTCTGATTTTAAAAACAGAAACAACTAGGACCCTGCACGGAGATCACTTTCAAGCGTACCGTATTTACTTAGGAAGCACAGAACTTTATTCCCTCGTCCTTCGCTTCGGCTTTCTACGTAACTGTCGTGAGCGTTTTAGGAAGACTCGGTAACCTATCCTATTTCATACGCTTCTCTTCCATCCCTTTGAAAACAACTCCAGGCACGTCAAATGAAAAACGAGCTGCTCGGCGTCAGGCACGAGCTGCTCGGCGTCAGGCTCGTACCCCAAAGATCCACAAGCAAGACCAGCTGCCTCGCTCAACGGAAAGCCCTCACGTACAGCATTTCTTCCCAACTCGTGTTTCTACGCGACTGTCATTTTCGCCCCTTTTTTTTCCCCTACCGTGAATTTCTGGAGCTGCGCAGCACACCACGGAGTGCCAAATGCAGTCTGTCTGAGGCACACCGAGCTGACACGGAGGTCACATCCGATGCGCCTCTCCATCATCGCTTACGCTAGGCCACCACGCCGACAGGATCTCCTGTAGTTCCCTTCGAAAGCAATTAAAAGGCTGAGATTAATTTAATTGACAAAAAAGCAGGTTTGTCGTGCAGCTGAAATTCGTTGACATAGTCGGTACCGAAACTCACGCTGGCTGTGAACGGGGTGAAATGGCAAAGGACCATCAGCCAGGCCCGAGGGAAGGCTCAAAGGCTGTACAAGCTAAAGAACAGCCAGGGAAGGGATTTTAGTCCGAGCCCAGGCGGGCAAAAGGAGATGACGTTAGTCCTGCTGCCTGCAGGCGTGTGGGAAAATCACCCCGGGGTGGGGGGGGAACTCGAGAAAATTGCGTCCTAACGGAAGCAGGGTATTACGGAGAGCTTTTTTTAGGGTAGGATACAGCTACAGCCTCGAGGACGGTCGGCACGCACACAGCCTGTACCGCCACCGCTCCCTAAGCAGCGGCTCGGCGCACGCCGACAGCGGTGACGGAGGACGAGCTTAAGGCAAAAAGCCAAAAGCAAACCCCTCAAAGCCCAGAACCGTTCTCAGGAACGCAGGAGTTAAGCCTAAAAGCGGTTGAAAGCTGCCTCCTACCTCTTCCCCCTCCGACACCGGCACGTTTCCTCGCGATCCCTTTTCGCAAACAAAAGAGGGACGCCTGCAGTATCAGCTTGGTCCCGAAGCACCACGACGCGCTTGCTGGCTACACGCTCTCTTCTGACAAGGCTGACAGCTTCTCCGCACGCGACAGCCGAGGCCCTGTGAAACACGAGGAAGGCAAACACCGGTAACGTCTCGCAGGGGTCTGGAGGAAGTCAGGATGCACTACATTCGGAGCCCGACGCGTTACCCAAAGGAATTACCCCAGCAGAACAAGAGGCAGGAACGATCGGTAGACAGGCAGACAACATGCACGGCAGCGATACCCCCGTCAGACTTGCAGGGCGCTTCCAGACCCAGCCCGCTGCCGCGGCTCAGGCCGGCGGCTGGGGGAAAGACAAAGCCCCGCGCAGAGCTGCGGCGGCTGCCCAGAGGCGGCGGGGGGGGGGGCGGCAGGTCGCCGCGGGCCGACCCCTCCCCTCTCCCGGGCCCCGCCAGGCCGCCACAAGCGGCGAGCACCGGGGCCGCCCCGCCGCCGCTCCTCGCCTCCTCGCTGAGGTAGCGGCGCAGCCCCGAGAGACAAAAAAAAAAAAAAAAAAAAAACCAGCCCAAAATAGGCAGCACCGTGAGGAGCCCGCTGACCACCGTCGCTGCCGGGGAGACGAGAACGGCCGGCAGCCCCGCCGGTCCCGGGCCGGGCCGGGCCGCCCGCCTCAGCCCGCCCGCCGCCGGCACCAGGCGCTCCCCGCCGCGGCCGAGCGCCGGCCCGCCGCATCCCCCGCCCCCCCCCCTTCGGCCGCTGCCCGCCGGCCCCCGCCCGCCCGCCCGCCCGCCCTCAGGCCGAGCGCTCACCCAGCGCGCCGCCGCACGTCCCGGCCCGAAAGTCTTCCAGGCTGCCGGCGAAGGCTCCGCACCGCCACGGGCGCGGCGGCGCGCCGCGCGGGCTGGAAATGAACCCCACTTCCGGGGCCGTCTGCGTAACCCGTACGTGCGAGGCCGAAGCCCCGCCCCTAGGGGGCAAGCCGTTTCCGCGCACGCGCAAAAGCGGAATTGCGTCATACGCATGCGACGCCGCCGGAGACCACGCCCCCTTTGGCTTCAGTCCGGCACTGCGCATGCGCTGCCCTTAGTTTTGCCAGTACCTCTTCTGCGCATGCGCAGAAGCGGAATTGCGTCATACGCATGCGACGCCGCCGGAGACCACGCCCCCTTTGGCTTCAAGCCGGCACTGCGCATGCGCTGCCCTTAGTTTTGCCAGTACTTCTTCTGCGCATGCGCAGAAGCGGAATTGCGTCATCACCACGCGACTACTCCCCCAGACCACGCCCCCTTTGGCTTCAAGCCCCGTCTGCGCATGCGCTGCCCTTACTCTGCAGGGCGGCGACGCTGCTGCCGCCTGGCGAAAAAATTTGGGTACTGCAGCCAGTCTAGCTAACAGACTGCACCCTTTATTAGACGAATGGAAGCGAGAAGGGAACTCTGCCCACGGCCCCTTAGCAAGTCGCCCGGCTTCACATCTCGCTGGATCAACTTCTTCCAGTGAACATATTCAATTCAACCAGTCTAGAGAAAAAGAGAAAAAAAAAAAAAAAAAAAAAAGAAAAAACAAAAGAATCACTCGAGAGACCAGGCATACACTTTTTTTTTTTTTTTTCCTTATAAAAACACCAGCAACATTGTCTTCACGATAAAAGAGGCAATGAAACCTTTTCTTGTCAAATGTAAGGGCACTAAAGAGAAGGTAATTCGACAGACAAGACATAAACCTCTCCAGCTCTTTCCCCACGTCTATTTGGCATTCGTTTCCAAAAACTTTCTCGGGTGAACGTCTTTTGTCTTTGAGCAGTGCGACAGGCGGTTTGCAAACGGCACAAGTCTCTGCTTTTGAAAAATCAACTCAGACTCTGTAATCACTTTAGATGGGGCACTTTGTGTTTCAGAGAAACAAAACCAACGCTGAGTCTTTCCTTGAACGACACAGGCCTGTTCACCTTTAAATCAGAGAAACAACGGACGTGGTTCTGATCCCTCAAGGAATCTGTACTTTCCAACAGACTGCACCGTCAGGATCAACAAAGCAGTTTCCTACCGTTTCGCCAGCGAGCCAGAGGACTGTCTCGAGACTAAGTTTCCTTGAACAAACACCGAAGAGATCTTCAAGACTCGGTCCAAATGGCTCCGTCAACCTTGAAATCGTAGTCCCCTTCAGCTCCACACCGCTTCATTCTGGGAACGCCCGCTAGAAAAAAAAGAAACAGTTTATTCAGTGTAACGATTCGATTGGTATACAAGCCTTCAAGGCTCCCAAGACCAAGCCTAAGAGGGTCAGGACCGTGCATGTTTGTACTCGCAGTGAAGCTCAACACCTTAGGCAACCCTCAGCCGAGACAAAGGTGAAAAACTCACCGGCGCCGAACGTTTCCTCGTCTGTAAGCTGCCCATCCTTAGCGTGCAGGACTCCACATTCAAAATTCACAGGTCCCGGAGAAAGAAAACCAAAAACTACAGGACAAACAGACAATCAAACAAAAGACCTCAAATAAGGTTTCCTCTAAGGACTGTTAGATACATCTTTTGTACACGACCTACGCACGGCAACATACGCTTCGTACCAGCTCCGTTACATGCTCAAGTAGCAGACGCCTCAGACTCTGCTTTCCATCACAGATTACGATTTTTTGATGACGTTACTAAAGCTGGTCATCTATTCGTACGATAGGTTATGCCAGTGCCTGAAATGATTTTCGATCTCAGACGCTGCACAGAAACGCCGCAGTTTTTCACTGCAATAAGCAATTGATACCTCAGTCGGTACACGTCACCGAGTGAGTGCTAGGAGTGAAAAGTTTACATTTACCTCTCGCTCTTCGACAGCCAATGAATCCTGTAAACAAAACAACATCTTTAGCACACCGGTACCGAAGACACAGCGCAAAACCCCCCGTTAATGTGCTCCTGTATTTGTTTTAATTTCAAAGTAGCCACTTCAACTGATAAAGACAGCCGATTCTCTACCTGTAACTCTACTCCTCCTTATTATCCTGCTACAGAAAGAAACAAACCGCTAGCATTTCTACGTAACGACTTATTTTTCCAGAGAAGAATAAAAAGCCACAACCGACCAACCAAAAAAAAAAACCAAACAGAAACAAAACAAACAAAAAAACCAAACCCCCAAAACAACTCACCTCCTACCTTCTGTGTCCCAGGATGAAAAGTTTCCTTCGGGTTCTTCCCAAATTTGTCGTGACCCACAGGACTGAAATGCAAACGAAATACTGCTTTAGAGGAGAGCGAGCACACACCTCGACATTAAACCATGAACTGGCTGTAGTCGGAATCGATTGCGAGAAGAATCGTTCAAAGAGCCTCGCTGACGTGGAATTTTTTGCGGAAGAGCCATTTATTTCCCACACGACTAACCGCTGAGACTTCTTAAACTTCTTTCTGATTTTAAAAACAGAAACAACTAGGACCCTGCACGGAGATCACTTTCAAGCGTACCGTATTTACTTAGGAAGCACAGAACTTTATTCCCTCGTCCTTCGCTTCGGCTTTCTACGTAACTGTCGTGAGCGTTTTAGGAAGACTCGGTAACCTATCCTATTTCATACGCTTCTCTTCCATCCCTTTGAAAACAACTCCAGGCACGTCAAATGAAAAACGAGCTGCTCGGCGTCAGGCTCGTACCCCAAAGATCCACAAGCAAGACCAGCTGCCTCGCTCAACGGAAAGCCCTCACGTACAGCATTTCTTCCCAACTCGTGTTTCTACGCGACTGTCATTTTCGCCCCTTTTTTTTCCCCTACCGTGAATTTCTGGAGCTGCGCAGCACGCCACGGAGTGCCAAATGCAGTCTGTCTGAGGCACACCGAGCTGACACGGAGGTCACATCCGATGCGCCTCTCCATCATCGCTTACGCTAGGCCACCACGCCGACAGGATCTCCTGTAGTTCCCTTCGAAAGCAATTAAAAGGCTGAGATTAATTTAATTGACAAAAAAGCAGGTTTGTCGTGCAGCTGAAATTCGTTGACATAGTCGGTACCGAAACTCACGCTGGCTGTGAACGGGGTGAAATGGCAAAGGACCATCAGCCAGGCCCGAGGGAAGGCTCAAAGGCTGTACAAGCTAAAGAACAGCCAGGGAAGGGATTTTAGTCCGAGCCCAGGCGGGCAAAAGGAGATGACGTTAGTCCTGCTGCCTGCAGGCGTGTGGGAAAATCACCCCGGGGTGGGGGGGGAACTCGAGAAAATTGCGTCCTAACGGAAGCAGGGTATTACGGAGAGCTTTTTTTAGGGTAGGATACAGCTACAGCCTCGAGGACGGTCGGCACGCACACAGCCTGTACCGCCACCGCTCCCTAAGCAGCGGCTCGGCGCACGCCGACAGCGGTGACGGAGGACGAGCTTAAGGCAAAAAGCCAAAAGCAAACCCCTCAAAGCCCAGAACCGTTCTCAGGAACGCAGGAGTTAAGCCTAAAAGCGGTTGAAAGCTGCCTCCTACCTCTTCCCCCTCCGACACCGGCACGTTTCCTCGCGATCCCTTTTCGCAAACAAAAGAGGGACGCCTGCGGTATCAGCTTGGTCCCGAAGCACCACGACGCGCTTGCTGGCTACACGCTCTCTTCTGACAAGGCTGACAGCTTCTCCGCACGCGACAGCCGAGGCCCTGTGAAACACGAGGAAGGCAAACACCGGTAACGTCTCGCAGGGGTCTGGAGGAAGTCAGGATGCACTACATTCGGAGCCCGACGCGTTACCCAAAGGAATTACCCCAGCAGAACAAGAGGCAGGAACGATCGGTAGACAGGCAGACAACATGCACGGCAGCGATACCCCCGTCAGACTTGCAGGGCGCTTCCAGACCCAGCCCGCTGCCGCGGCTCAGGCCGGCGGCTGGGGGAAAGACAAAGCCCCGCGCAGAGCTGCGGCGGCTGCCCGGGCAGCCCAGAGGCGGCGGGGGGGGGGGCGGCAGGTCGCCGCGGGCCGACCCCTCCCCTCTCCCGGGCCCCGCCAGGCCGCCACAAGCGGCGAGCACCGGGGCCGCCCCGCCGCCGCTCCTCGCCTCCTCGCTGAGGTAGCGGCGCAGCCCCGAGAGACAAAAAAAAAAAAAAAAAAAAAAACCAGCCCAAAATAGGCAGCACCGTGAGGAGCCCGCTGACCACCGTCGCTGCCGGGGAGACGAGAACGGCCGGCAGCCCCGCCGGTCCCGGGCCGGGCCGGGCCGCCCGCCTCAGCCCGCCCGCCGCCGGCACCAGGCGCTCCCCGCCGCGGCCGAGCGCCGGCCCGCCGCATCCCCCGCCCCCCCCCCCCTTCGGCCGCTGCCCGCCGGCCCCCGCCCGCCCGCCCGCCCGCCCTCAGGCCGAGCGCTCACCCAGCGCGCCGCCGCACGTCCCGGCCCGAAAGTCTTCCAGGCTGCCGGCGAAGGCTCCGCACCGCCACGGGCGCGGCGGCGCGCCGCGCGGGCTGGAAATGAACCCCACTTCCGGGGCCGTCTGCGTAACCCGTACGTGCGAGGCCGAAGCCCCGCCCCTAGGGGGCAAGCCGTTTCCGCGCACGCGCAAAAGCGGAATTGCGTCATACGCATGCGACGCCGCCGGAGACCACGCCCCCTTTGGCTTCAGTCCGGCACTGCGCATGCGCTGCCCTTAGTTTTGCCAGTACCTCTTCTGCGCATGCGCAGAAGCGGAATTGCGTCATACGCATGCGACGCCGCCGGAGACCACGCCCCCTTTGGCTTCAAGCCGGCACTGCGCATGCGCTGCCCTTAGTTTTGCCAGTACTTCTTCTGCGCATGCGCAGAAGCGGAATTGCGTCATCACCACGCGACTACTCCCCCAGACCACGCCCCCTTTGGCTTCAAGCCCCGTCTGCGCATGCGCTGCCCTTACTCTGCAGGGCGGCGACGCTGCTGCCGCCTGGCGAAAAAATTTGGGTACTGCAGCCAGTCTAGCTAACAGACTGCACCCTTTATTAGACGAATGGAAGCGAGAAGGGAACTCTGCCCACGGCCCCTTAGCAAGTCGCCCGGCTTCACATCTCGCTGGATCAACTTCTTCCAGTGAACATATTCAATTCAACCAGTCTAGAGAAAAAGAGAAAAAAAAAAAAAAAAAAAAAAGAAAAAACAAAAGAATCACTCGAGAGACCAGGCATACACTTTTTTTTTTTTTTTTCCTTATAAAAACACCAGCAACATTGTCTTCACGATAAAAGAGGCAATGAAACCTTTTCTTGTCAAATGTAAGGGCACTAAAGAGAAGGTAATTCGACAGACAAGACATAAACCTCTCCAGCTCTTTCCCCACGTCTATTTGGCATTCGTTTCCAAAAACTTTCTCGGGTGAACGTCTTTTGTCTTTGAGCAGTGCGACAGGCGGTTTGCAAACGGCACAAGTCTCTGCTTTTGAAAAATCAACTCAGACTCTGTAATCACTTTAGATGGGGCACTTTGTGTTTCAGAGAAACAAAACCAACGCTGAGTCTTCCCTTGAACGACACAGGCCTGTTCACCTTTAAATCAGAGAAACAACGGACGTGGTTCTGATCCCTCAAGGAATCTGTACTTTCCAACAGACTGCACCGTCAGGATCAACAAAGCAGTTTCCTACCGTTTCGCCAGCGAGCCAGAGGACTGTCTCGAGACTAAGTTTCCTTGAACAAACACCGAAGAGATCTTCAAGACTCGGTCCAAATGGCTCCGTCAACCTTGAAATCGTAGTCCCCTTCAGCTCCACACCGCTTCATTCTGGGAACGCCCGCTAGAAAAAAAAGAAACAGTTTATTCAGTGTAACGATTCGATTGGTATACAAGCCTTCAAGGCTCCCAAGACCAAGCCTAAGAGGGTCAGGACCGTGCATGTTTGTACTCGCAGTGAAGCTCAACACCTTAGGCAACCCTCAGCCGAGACAAAGGTGAAAAACTCACCGGCGCCGAACGTTTCCTCGTCTGTAAGCTGCCCATCCTTAGCGTGCAGGACTCCACATTCAAAATTCACAGGTCCCGGAGAAAGAAAACCAAAAACTACAGGACAAACAGACAATCAAACAAAAGACCTCAAATAAGGTTTCCTCTAAGGACTGTTAGATACATCTTTTGTACACGACCTACGCACGGCAACATACGCTTCGTACCAGCTCCGTTACATGCTCAAGTAGCAGACGCCTCAGACTCTGCTTTCCATCACAGATTACGATTTTTTGATGACGTTACTAAAGCTGGTCATCTATTCGTACGATAGGTTATGCCAGTGCCTGAAATGATTTTCGATCTCAGACGCTGCACAGAAACGCCGCAGTTTTTCACTGCAATAAGCAATTGATACCTCAGTCGGTACACGTCACCGAGTGAGTGCTAGGAGTGAAAAGTTTACATTTACCTCTCGCTCTTCGACAGCCAATGAATCCTGTAAACAAAACAACATCTTTAGCACACCGGTACCGAAGACACAGCGCAAAACCCCCCGTTAATGTGCTCCTGTATTTGTTTTAATTTCAAAGTAGCCACTTCAACTGATAAAGACAGCCGATTCTCTACCTGTAACTCTACTCCTCCTTATTATCCTGCTACAGAAAGAAACAAACCGCTAGCATTTCTACGTAACGACTTATTTTTCCAGAGAAGAATAAAAAGCCACAACCGACCAACCAAAAAAAAAAACCAAACAGAAACAAAACAAACAAAAAAACCAAACCCCCAAAACAACTCACCTCCTACCTTCTGTGTCCCAGGATGAAAAGTTTCCTTCGGGTTCTTCCCAAATTTGTCGTGACCCACAGGACTGAAATGCAAACGAAATACTGCTTTAGAGGAGAGCGAGCACACACCTCGACATTAAACCATGAACTGGCTGTAGTCGGAATCGATTGCGAGAAGAATCGTTCAAAGAGCCTCGCTGACGTGGAATTTTTTGCGGAAGAGCCATTTATTTCCCACACGACTAACCGCTGAGACTTCTTAAACTTCTTTCTGATTTTAAAAACAGAAACAACTAGGACCCTGCACGGAGATCACTTTCAAGCGTACCGTATTTACTTAGGAAGCACAGAACTTTATTCCCTCGTCCTTCGCTTCGGCTTTCTACGTAACTGTCGTGAGCGTTTTAGGAAGACTCGGTAACCTATCCTATTTCATACGCTTCTCTTCCATCCCTTTGAAAACAACTCCAGGCACGTCAAATGAAAAACGAGCTGCTCGGCGTCAGGCTCGTACCCCAAAGATCCACAAGCAAGACCAGCTGCCTCGCTCAACGGAAAGCCCTCACGTACAGCATTTCTTCCCAACTCGTGTTTCTACGCGACTGTCATTTTCGCCCCTTTTTTTTCCCCTACCGTGAATTTCTGGAGCTGCGCAGCACGCCACGGAGTGCCAAATGCAGTCTGTCTGAGGCACACCGAGCTGACACGGAGGTCACATCCGATGCGCCTCTCCATCATCGCTTACGCTAGGCCACCACGCCGACAGGATCTCCTGTAGTTCCCTTCGAAAGCAATTAAAAGGCTGAGATTAATTTAATTGACAAAAAAGCAGGTTTGTCGTGCAGCTGAAATTCGTTGACATAGTCGGTACCGAAACTCACGCTGGCTGTGAACGGGGTGAAATGGCAAAGGACCATCAGCCAGGCCCGAGGGAAGGCTCAAAGGCTGTACAAGCTAAAGAACAGCCAGGGAAGGGATTTTAGTCCGAGCCCAGGCGGGCAAAAGGAGATGACGTTAGTCCTGCTGCCTGCAGGCGTGTGGGAAAATCACCCCGGGGTGGGGGGGGAACTCGAGAAAATTGCGTCCTAACGGAAGCAGGGTATTACGGAGAGCTTTTTTTAGGGTAGGATACAGCTACAGCCTCGAGGACGGTCGGCACGCACACAGCCTGTACCGCCACCGCTCCCTAAGCAGCGGCTCGGCGCACGCCGACAGCGGTGACGGAGGACGAGCTTAAGGCAAAAAGCCAAAAGCAAACCCCTCAAAGCCCAGAACCGTTCTCAGGAACGCAGGAGTTAAGCCTAAAAGCGGTTGAAAGCTGCCTCCTACCTCTTCCCCCTCCGACACCGGCACGTTTCCTCGCGATCCCTTTTCGCAAACAAAAGAGGGACGCCTGCAGTATCAGCTTGGTCCCGAAGCACCACGACGCGCTTGCTGGCTACACGCTCTCTTCTGACAAGGCTGACAGCTTCTCCGCACGCGACAGCCGAGGCCCTGTGAAACACGAGGAAGGCAAACACCGGTAACGTCTCGCAGGGGTCTGGAGGAAGTCAGGATGCACTACATTCGGAGCCCGACGCGTTACCCAAAGGAATTACCCCAGCAGAACAAGAGGCAGGAACGATCGGTAGACAGGCAGACAACATGCACGGCAGCGATACCCCCGTCAGACTTGCAGGGCGCTTCCAGACCCAGCCCGCTGCCGCGGCTCAGGCCGGCGGCTGGGGGAAAGACAAAGCCCCGCGCAGAGCTGCGGCGGCTGCCCAGAGGCGGCGGGGGGGGGGGCGGCAGGTCGCCGCGGGCCGACCCCTCCCCTCTCCCGGGCCCCGCCAGGCCGCCACAAGCGGCGAGCACCGGGGCCGCCCCGCCGCCGCTCCTCGCCTCCTCGCTGAGGTAGCGGCGCAGCCCCGAGAGACAAAAAAAAAAAAAAAAAAAAAAACCAGCCCAAAATAGGCAGCACCGTGAGGAGCCCGCTGACCACCGTCGCTGCCGGGGAGACGAGAACGGCCGGCAGCCCCGCCGGTCCCGGGCCGGGCCGGGCCGCCCGCCTCAGCCCGCCCGCCGCCGGCACCAGGCGCTCCCCGCCGCGGCCGAGCGCCGGCCCGCCGCATCCCCCGCCCCCCCCCCCCCCCCCCCTTCGGCCGCTGCCCGCCGGCCCCCGCCCGCCCGCCCGCCCGCCCTCAGGCCGAGCGCTCACCCAGCGCGCCGCCGCACGTCCCGGCCCGAAAGTCTTCCAGGCTGCCGGCGAAGGCTCCGCACCGCCACGGGCGCGGCGGCGCGCCGCGCGGGCTGGAAATGAACCCCACTTCCGGGGCCGTCTGCGTAACCCGTACGTGCGAGGCCGAAGCCCCGCCCCTAGGGGGCAAGCCGTTTCCGCGCACGCGCAAAAGCGGAATTGCGTCATACGCATGCGACGCCGCCGGAGACCACGCCCCCTTTGGCTTCAGTCCGGCACTGCGCATGCGCTGCCCTTAGTTTTGCCAGTACCTCTTCTGCGCATGCGCAGAAGCGGAATTGCGTCATACGCATGCGACGCCGCCGGAGACCACGCCCCCTTTGGCTTCAAGCCGGCACTGCGCATGCGCTGCCCTTAGTTTTGCCAGTACTTCTTCTGCGCATGCGCAGAAGCGGAATTGCGTCATCACCACGCGACTACTCCCCCAGACCACGCCCCCTTTGGCTTCAAGCCCCGTCTGCGCATGCGCTGCCCTTACTCTGCAGGGCGGCGACGCTGCTGCCGCCTGGCGAAAAAATTTGGGTACTGCAGCCAGTCTAGCTAACAGACTGCACCCTTTATTAGACGAATGGAAGCGAGAAGGGAACTCTGCCCACGGCCCCTTAGCAAGTCGCCCGGCTTCACATCTCGCTGGATCAACTTCTTCCAGTGAACATATTCAATTCAACCAGTCTAGAGAAAAAGAGAAAAAAAAAAAAAAAAAAAAAAGAAAAAACAAAAGAATCACTCGAGAGACCAGGCATACACTTTTTTTTTTTTTTTTCCTTATAAAAACACCAGCAACATTGTCTTCACGATAAAAGAGGCAATGAAACCTTTTCTTGTCAAATGTAAGGGCACTAAAGAGAAGGTAATTCGACAGACAAGACATAAACCTCTCCAGCTCTTTCCCCACGTCTATTTGGCATTCGTTTCCAAAAACTTTCTCGGGTGAACGTCTTTTGTCTTTGAGCAGTGCGACAGGCGGTTTGCAAACGGCACAAGTCTCTGCTTTTGAAAAATCAACTCAGACTCTGTAATCACTTTAGATGGGGCACTTTGTGTTTCAGAGAAACAAAACCAACGCTGAGTCTTTCCTTGAACGACACAGGCCTGTTCACCTTTAAATCAGAGAAACAACGGACGTGGTTCTGATCCCTCAAGGAATCTGTACTTTCCAACAGACTGCACCGTCAGGATCAACAAAGCAGTTTCCTACCGTTTCGCCAGCGAGCCAGAGGACTGTCTCGAGACTAAGTTTCCTTGAACAAACACCGAAGAGATCTTCAAGACTCGGTCCAAATGGCTCCGTCAACCTTGAAATCGTAGTCCCCTTCAGCTCCACACCGCTTCATTCTGGGAACGCCCGCTAGAAAAAAAAGAAACAGTTTATTCAGTGTAACGATTCGATTGGTATACAAGCCTTCAAGGCTCCCAAGACCAAGCCTAAGAGGGTCAGGACCGTGCATGTTTGTACTCGCAGTGAAGCTCAACACCTTAGGCAACCCTCAGCCGAGACAAAGGTGAAAAACTCACCGGCGCCGAACGTTTCCTCGTCTGTAAGCTGCCCATCCTTAGCGTGCAGGACTCCACATTCAAAATTCACAGGTCCCGGAGAAAGAAAACCAAAAACTACAGGACAAACAGACAATCAAACAAAAGACCTCAAATAAGGTTTCCTCTAAGGACTGTTAGATACATCTTTTGTACACGACCTACGCACGGCAACATACGCTTCGTACCAGCTCCGTTACATGCTCAAGTAGCAGACGCCTCAGACTCTGCTTTCCATCACAGATTACGATTTTTTGATGACGTTACTAAAGCTGGTCATCTATTCGTACGATAGGTTATGCCAGTGCCTGAAATGATTTTCGATCTCAGACGCTGCACAGAAACGCCGCAGTTTTTCACTGCAATAAGCAATTGATACCTCAGTCGGTACACGTCACCGAGTGAGTGCTAGGAGTGAAAAGTTTACATTTACCTCTCGCTCTTCGACAGCCAATGAATCCTGTAAACAAAACAACATCTTTAGCACACCGGTACCGAAGACACAGCGCAAAACCCCCCGTTAATGTGCTCCTGTATTTGTTTTAATTTCAAAGTAGCCACTTCAACTGATAAAGACAGCCGATTCTCTACCTGTAACTCTACTCCTCCTTATTATCCTGCTACAGAAAGAAACAAACCGCTAGCATTTCTACGTAACGACTTATTTTTCCAGAGAAGAATAAAAAGCCACAACCGACCAACCAAAAAAAAAAACCAAACAGAAACAAAACAAACAAAAAAACCAAACCCCCAAAACAACTCACCTCCTACCTTCTGTGTCCCAGGATGAAAAGTTTCCTTCGGGTTCTTCCCAAATTTGTCGTGACCCACAGGACTGAAATGCAAACGAAATACTGCTTTAGAGGAGAGCGAGCACACACCTCGACATTAAACCATGAACTGGCTGTAGTCGGAATCGATTGCGAGAAGAATCGTTCAAAGAGCCTCGCTGACGTGGAATTTTTTGCGGAAGAGCCATTTATTTCCCACACGACTAACCGCTGAGACTTCTTAAACTTCTTTCTGATTTTAAAAACAGAAACAACTAGGACCCTGCACGGAGATCACTTTCAAGCGTACCGTATTTACTTAGGAAGCACAGAACTTTATTCCCTCGTCCTTCGCTTCGGCTTTCTACGTAACTGTCGTGAGCGTTTTAGGAAGACTCGGTAACCTATCCTATTTCATACGCTTCTCTTCCATCCCTTTGAAAACAACTCCAGGCACGTCAAATGAAAAACGAGCTGCTCGGCGTCAGGCTCGTACCCCAAAGATCCACAAGCAAGACCAGCTGCCTCGCTCAACGGAAAGCCCTCACGTACAGCATTTCTTCCCAACTCGTGTTTCTACGCGACTGTCATTTTCGCCCCTTTTTTTTCCCCTACCGTGAATTTCTGGAGCTGCGCAGCACGCCACGGAGTGCCAAATGCAGTCTGTCTGAGGCACACCGAGCTGACACGGAGGTCACATCCGATGCGCCTCTCCATCATCGCTTACGCTAGGCCACCACGCCGACAGGATCTCCTGTAGTTCCCTTCGAAAGCAATTAAAAGGCTGAGATTAATTTAATTGACAAAAAAGCAGGTTTGTCGTGCAGCTGAAATTCGTTGACATAGTCGGTACCGAAACTCACGCTGGCTGTGAACGGGGTGAAATGGCAAAGGACCATCAGCCAGGCCCGAGGGAAGGCTCAAAGGCTGTACAAGCTAAAGAACAGCCAGGGAAGGGATTTTAGTCCGAGCCCAGGCGGGCAAAAGGAGATGACGTTAGTCCTGCTGCCTGCAGGCGTGTGGGAAAATCACCCCGGGGTGGGGGGGGAACTCGAGAAAATTGCGTCCTAACGGAAGCAGGGTATTACGGAGAGCTTTTTTTAGGGTAGGATACAGCTACAGCCTCGAGGACGGTCGGCACGCACACAGCCTGTACCGCCACCGCTCCCTAAGCAGCGGCTCGGCGCACGCCGACAGCGGTGACGGAGGACGAGCTTAAGGCAAAAAGCCAAAAGCAAACCCCTCAAAGCCCAGAACCGTTCTCAGGAACGCAGGAGTTAAGCCTAAAAGCGGTTGAAAGCTGCCTCCTACCTCTTCCCCCTCCGACACCGGCACGTTTCCTCGCGATCCCTTTTCGCAAACAAAAGAGGGACGCCTGCAGTATCAGCTTGGTCCCGAAGCACCACGACGCGCTTGCTGGCTACACGCTCTCTTCTGACAAGGCTGACAGCTTCTCCGCACGCGACAGCCGAGGCCCTGTGAAACACGAGGAAGGCAAACACCGGTAACGTCTCGCAGGGGTCTGGAGGAAGTCAGGATGCACTACATTCGGAGCCCGACGCGTTACCCAAAGGAATTACCCCAGCAGAACAAGAGGCAGGAACGATCGGTAGACAGGCAGACAACATGCACGGCAGCGATACCCCCGTCAGACTTGCAGGGCGCTTCCAGACCCAGCCCGCTGCCGCGGCTCAGGCCGGCGGCTGGGGGAAAGACAAAGCCCCGCGCAGAGCTGCGGCGGCTGCCCGGGCAGCCCAGAGGCGGCGGGGGGGGGGGGCGGCAGGTCGCCGCGGGCCGACCCCTCCCCTCTCCCGGGCCCCGCCAGGCCGCCACAAGCGGCGAGCACCGGGGCCGCCACAAGCGGCGAGCACCGGGGCCGCCCCGCCGCCGCTCCTCGCCTCCTCGCTGAGGTAGCGGCGCAGCCCCGAGAGACAAAAAAAAAAAAAAAAAAAAAAACCAGCCCAAAATAGGCAGCACCGTGAGGAGCCCGCTGACCACCGTCGCTGCCGGGGAGACGAGAACGGCCGGCAGCCCCGCCGGTCCCGGGCCGGGCCGGGCCGCCCGCCTCAGCCCGCCCGCCGCCGGCACCAGGCGCTCCCCGCCGCGGCCGAGCGCCGGCCCGCCGCATCCCCCGCCCCCCCCCCCCCCCCCCCTTCGGCCGCTGCCCGCCGGCCCCCGCCCGCCCGCCCGCCCGCCCTCAGGCCGAGCGCTCACCCAGCGCGCCGCCGCACGTCCCGGCCCGAAAGTCTTCCAGGCTGCCGGCGAAGGCTCCGCACCGCCACGGGCGCGGCGGCGCGCCGCGCGGGCTGGAAATGAACCCCACTTCCGGGGCCGTCTGCGTAACCCGTACGTGCGAGGCCGAAGCCCCGCCCCTAGGGGGCAAGCCGTTTCCGCGCACGCGCAAAAGCGGAATTGCGTCATACGCATGCGACGCCGCCGGAGACCACGCCCCCTTTGGCTTCAGTCCGGCACTGCGCATGCGCTGCCCTTAGTTTTGCCAGTACCTCTTCTGCGCATGCGCAGAAGCGGAATTGCGTCATACGCATGCGACGCCGCCGGAGACCACGCCCCCTTTGGCTTCAAGCCGGCACTGCGCATGCGCTGCCCTTAGTTTTGCCAGTACTTCTTCTGCGCATGCGCAGAAGCGGAATTGCGTCATCACCACGCGACTACTCCCCCAGACCACGCCCCCTTTGGCTTCAAGCCCCGTCTGCGCATGCGCTGCCCTTACTCTGCAGGGCGGCGACGCTGCTGCCGCCTGGCGAAAAAATTTGGGTACTGCAGCCAGTCTAGCTAACAGACTGCACCCTTTATTAGACGAATGGAAGCGAGAAGGGAACTCTGCCCACGGCCCCTTAGCAAGTCGCCCGGCTTCACATCTCGCTGGATCAACTTCTTCCAGTGAACATATTCAATTCAACCAGTCTAGAGAAAAAGAGAAAAAAAAAAAAAAAAAAAAAAGAAAAAACAAAAGAATCACTCGAGAGACCAGGCATACACTTTTTTTTTTTTTTTTCCTTATAAAAACACCAGCAACATTGTCTTCACGATAAAAGAGGCAATGAAACCTTTTCTTGTCAAATGTAAGGGCACTAAAGAGAAGGTAATTCGACAGACAAGACATAAACCTCTCCAGCTCTTTCCCCACGTCTATTTGGCATTCGTTTCCAAAAACTTTCTCGGGTGAACGTCTTTTGTCTTTGAGCAGTGCGACAGGCGGTTTGCAAACGGCACAAGTCTCTGCTTTTGAAAAATCAACTCAGACTCTGTAATCACTTTAGATGGGGCACTTTGTGTTTCAGAGAAACAAAACCAACGCTGAGTCTTTCCTTGAACGACACAGGCCTGTTCACCTTTAAATCAGAGAAACAACGGACGTGGTTCTGATCCCTCAAGGAATCTGTACTTTCCAACAGACTGCACCGTCAGGATCAACAAAGCAGTTTCCTACCGTTTCGCCAGCGAGCCAGAGGACTGTCTCGAGACTAAGTTTCCTTGAACAAACACCGAAGAGATCTTCAAGACTCGGTCCAAATGGCTCCGTCAACCTTGAAATCGTAGTCCCCTTCAGCTCCACACCGCTTCATTCTGGGAACGCCCGCTAGAAAAAAAAGAAACAGTTTATTCAGTGTAACGATTCGATTGGTATACAAGCCTTCAAGGCTCCCAAGACCAAGCCTAAGAGGGTCAGGACCGTGCATGTTTGTACTCGCAGTGAAGCTCAACACCTTAGGCAACCCTCAGCCGAGACAAAGGTGAAAAACTCACCGGCGCCGAACGTTTCCTCGTCTGTAAGCTGCCCATCCTTAGCGTGCAGGACTCCACATTCAAAATTCACAGGTCCCGGAGAAAGAAAACCAAAAACTACAGGACAAACAGACAATCAAACAAAAGACCTCAAATAAGGTTTCCTCTAAGGACTGTTAGATACATCTTTTGTACACGACCTACGCACGGCAACATACGCTTCGTACCAGCTCCGTTACATGCTCAAGTAGCAGACGCCTCAGACTCTGCTTTCCATCACAGATTACGATTTTTTGATGACGTTACTAAAGCTGGTCATCTATTCGTACGATAGGTTATGCCAGTGCCTGAAATGATTTTCGATCTCAGACGCTGCACAGAAACGCCGCAGTTTTTCACTGCAATAAGCAATTGATACCTCAGTCGGTACACGTCACCGAGTGAGTGCTAGGAGTGAAAAGTTTACATTTACCTCTCGCTCTTCGACAGCCAATGAATCCTGTAAACAAAACAACATCTTTAGCACACCGGTACCGAAGACACAGCGCAAAACCCCCCGTTAATGTGCTCCTGTATTTGTTTTAATTTCAAAGTAGCCACTTCAACTGATAAAGACAGCCGATTCTCTACCTGTAACTCTACTCCTCCTTATTATCCTGCTACAGAAAGAAACAAACCGCTAGCATTTCTACGTAACGACTTATTTTTCCAGAGAAGAATAAAAAGCCACAACCGACCAACCAAAAAAAAAAACCAAACAGAAACAAAACAAACAAAAAAACCAAACCCCCAAAACAACTCACCTCCTACCTTCTGTGTCCCAGGATGAAAAGTTTCCTTCGGGTTCTTCCCAAATTTGTCGTGACCCACAGGACTGAAATGCAAACGAAATACTGCTTTAGAGGAGAGCGAGCACACACCTCGACATTAAACCATGAACTGGCTGTAGTCGGAATCGATTGCGAGAAGAATCGTTCAAAGAGCCTCGCTGACGTGGAATTTTTTGCGGAAGAGCCATTTATTTCCCACACGACTAACCGCTGAGACTTCTTAAACTTCTTTCTGATTTTAAAAACAGAAACAACTAGGACCCTGCACGGAGATCACTTTCAAGCGTACCGTATTTACTTAGGAAGCACAGAACTTTATTCCCTCGTCCTTCGCTTCGGCTTTCTACGTAACTGTCGTGAGCGTTTTAGGAAGACTCGGTAACCTATCCTATTTCATACGCTTCTCTTCCATCCCTTTGAAAACAACTCCAGGCACGTCAAATGAAAAACGAGCTGCTCGGCGTCAGGCTCGTACCCCAAAGATCCACAAGCAAGACCAGCTGCCTCGCTCAACGGAAAGCCCTCACGTACAGCATTTCTTCCCAACTCGTGTTTCTACGCGACTGTCATTTTCGCCCCTTTTTTTTCCCCTACCGTGAATTTCTGGAGCTGCGCAGCACGCCACGGAGTGCCAAATGCAGTCTGTCTGAGGCACACCGAGCTGACACGGAGGTCACATCCGATGCGCCTCTCCATCATCGCTTACGCTAGGCCACCACGCCGACAGGATCTCCTGTAGTTCCCTTCGAAAGCAATTAAAAGGCTGAGATTAATTTAATTGACAAAAAAGCAGGTTTGTCGTGCAGCTGAAATTCGTTGACATAGTCGGTACCGAAACTCACGCTGGCTGTGAACGGGGTGAAATGGCAAAGGACCATCAGCCAGGCCCGAGGGAAGGCTCAAAGGCTGTACAAGCTAAAGAACAGCCAGGGAAGGGATTTTAGTCCGAGCCCAGGCGGGCAAAAGGAGATGACGTTAGTCCTGCTGCCTGCAGGCGTGTGGGAAAATCACCCCGGGGTGGGGGGGGAACTCGAGAAAATTGCGTCCTAACGGAAGCAGGGTATTACGGAGAGCTTTTTTTAGGGTAGGATACAGCTACAGCCTCGAGGACGGTCGGCACGCACACAGCCTGTACCGCCACCGCTCCCTAAGCAGCGGCTCGGCGCACGCCGACAGCGGTGACGGAGGACGAGCTTAAGGCAAAAAGCCAAAAGCAAACCCCTCAAAGCCCAGAACCGTTCTCAGGAACGCAGGAGTTAAGCCTAAAAGCGGTTGAAAGCTGCCTCCTACCTCTTCCCCCTCCGACACCGGCACGTTTCCTCGCGATCCCTTTTCGCAAACAAAAGAGGGACGCCTGCGGTATCAGCTTGGTCCCGAAGCACCACGACGCGCTTGCTGGCTACACGCTCTCTTCTGACAAGGCTGACAGCTTCTCCGCACGCGACAGCCGAGGCCCTGTGAAACACGAGGAAGGCAAACACCGGTAACGTCTCGCAGGGGTCTGGAGGAAGTCAGGATGCACTACATTCGGAGCCCGACGCGTTACCCAAAGGAATTACCCCAGCAGAACAAGAGGCAGGAACGATCGGTAGACAGGCAGACAACATGCACGGCAGCGATACCCCCGTCAGACTTGCAGGGCGCTTCCAGACCCAGCCCGCTGCCGCGGCTCAGGCCGGCGGCTGGGGGAAAGACAAAGCCCCGCGCAGAGCTGCGGCGGCTGCCCAGAGGCGGCGGGGGGGGGGGCGGCAGGTCGCCGCGGGCCGACCCCTCCCCTCTCCCGGGCCCCGCCAGGCCGCCACAAGCGGCGAGCACCGGGGCCGCCCCGCCGCCGCTCCTCGCCTCCTCGCTGAGGTAGCGGCGCAGCCCCGAGAGACAAAAAAAAAAAAAAAAAAAAAACCAGCCCAAAATAGGCAGCACCGTGAGGAGCCCGCTGACCACCGTCGCTGCCGGGGAGACGAGAACGGCCGGCAGCCCCGCCGGTCCCGGGCCGGGCCGGGCCGCCCGCCTCAGCCCGCCCGCCGCCGGCACCAGGCGCTCCCCGCCGCGGCCGAGCGCCGGCCCGCCGCATCCCCCGCCCCCCCCCCCCCCCCCCTTCGGCCGCTGCCCGCCGGCCCCCGCCCGCCCGCCCGCCCGCCCTCAGGCCGAGCGCTCACCCAGCGCGCCGCCGCACGTCCCGGCCCGAAAGTCTTCCAGGCTGCCGGCGAAGGCTCCGCACCGCCACGGGCGCGGCGGCGCGCCGCGCGGGCTGGAAATGAACCCCACTTCCGGGGCCGTCTGCGTAACCCGTACGTGCGAGGCCGAAGCCCCGCCCCTAGGGGGCAAGCCGTTTCCGCGCACGCGCAAAAGCGGAATTGCGTCATACGCATGCGACGCCGCCGGAGACCACGCCCCCTTTGGCTTCAGTCCGGCACTGCGCATGCGCTGCCCTTAGTTTTGCCAGTACCTCTTCTGCGCATGCGCAGAAGCGGAATTGCGTCATACGCATGCGACGCCGCCGGAGACCACGCCCCCTTTGGCTTCAAGCCGGCACTGCGCATGCGCTGCCCTTAGTTTTGCCAGTACTTCTTCTGCGCATGCGCAGAAGCGGAATTGCGTCATCACCACGCGACTACTCCCCCAGACCACGCCCCCTTTGGCTTCAAGCCCCGTCTGCGCATGCGCTGCCCTTACTCTGCAGGGCGGCGACGCTGCTGCCGCCTGGCGAAAAAATTTGGGTACTGCAGCCAGTCTAGCTAACAGACTGCACCCTTTATTAGACGAATGGAAGCGAGAAGGGAACTCTGCCCACGGCCCCTTAGCAAGTCGCCCGGCTTCACATCTCGCTGGATCAACTTCTTCCAGTGAACATATTCAATTCAACCAGTCTAGAGAAAAAGAGAAAAAAAAAAAAAAAAAAAAAAGAAAAAACAAAAGAATCACTCGAGAGACCAGGCATACACTTTTTTTTTTTTTTTTCCTTATAAAAACACCAGCAACATTGTCTTCACGATAAAAGAGGCAATGAAACCTTTTCTTGTCAAATGTAAGGGCACTAAAGAGAAGGTAATTCGACAGACAAGACATAAACCTCTCCAGCTCTTTCCCCACGTCTATTTGGCATTCGTTTCCAAAAACTTTCTCGGGTGAACGTCTTTTGTCTTTGAGCAGTGCGACAGGCGGTTTGCAAACGGCACAAGTCTCTGCTTTTGAAAAATCAACTCAGACTCTGTAATCACTTTAGATGGGGCACTTTGTGTTTCAGAGAAACAAAACCAACGCTGAGTCTTTCCTTGAACGACACAGGCCTGTTCACCTTTAAATCAGAGAAACAACGGACGTGGTTCTGATCCCTCAAGGAATCTGTACTTTCCAACAGACTGCACCGTCAGGATCAACAAAGCAGTTTCCTACCGTTTCGCCAGCGAGCCAGAGGACTGTCTCGAGACTAAGTTTCCTTGAACAAACACCGAAGAGATCTTCAAGACTCGGTCCAAATGGCTCCGTCAACCTTGAAATCGTAGTCCCCTTCAGCTCCACACCGCTTCATTCTGGGAACGCCCGCTAGAAAAAAAAGAAACAGTTTATTCAGTGTAACGATTCGATTGGTATACAAGCCTTCAAGGCTCCCAAGACCAAGCCTAAGAGGGTCAGGACCGTGCATGTTTGTACTCGCAGTGAAGCTCAACACCTTAGGCAACCCTCAGCCGAGACAAAGGTGAAAAACTCACCGGCGCCGAACGTTTCCTCGTCTGTAAGCTGCCCATCCTTAGCGTGCAGGACTCCACATTCAAAATTCACAGGTCCCGGAGAAAGAAAACCAAAAACTACAGGACAAACAGACAATCAAACAAAAGACCTCAAATAAGGTTTCCTCTAAGGACTGTTAGATACATCTTTTGTACACGACCTACGCACGGCAACATACGCTTCGTACCAGCTCCGTTACATGCTCAAGTAGCAGACGCCTCAGACTCTGCTTTCCATCACAGATTACGATTTTTTGATGACGTTACTAAAGCTGGTCATCTATTCGTACGATAGGTTATGCCAGTGCCTGAAATGATTTTCGATCTCAGACGCTGCACAGAAACGCCGCAGTTTTTCACTGCAATAAGCAATTGATACCTCAGTCGGTACACGTCACCGAGTGAGTGCTAGGAGTGAAAAGTTTACATTTACCTCTCGCTCTTCGACAGCCAATGAATCCTGTAAACAAAACAACATCTTTAGCACACCGGTACCGAAGACACAGCGCAAAACCCCCCGTTAATGTGCTCCTGTATTTGTTTTAATTTCAAAGTAGCCACTTCAACTGATAAAGACAGCCGATTCTCTACCTGTAACTCTACTCCTCCTTATTATCCTGCTACAGAAAGAAACAAACCGCTAGCATTTCTACGTAACGACTTATTTTTCCAGAGAAGAATAAAAAGCCACAACCGACCAACCAAAAAAAAAAACCAAACAGAAACAAAACAAACAAAAAAACCAAACCCCCAAAACAACTCACCTCCTACCTTCTGTGTCCCAGGATGAAAAGTTTCCTTCGGGTTCTTCCCAAATTTGTCGTGACCCACAGGACTGAAATGCAAACGAAATACTGCTTTAGAGGAGAGCGAGCACACACCTCGACATTAAACCATGAACTGGCTGTAGTCGGAATCGATTGCGAGAAGAATCGTTCAAAGAGCCTCGCTGACGTGGAATTTTTTGCGGAAGAGCCATTTATTTCCCACACGACTAACCGCTGAGACTTCTTAAACTTCTTTCTGATTTTAAAAACAGAAACAACTAGGACCCTGCACGGAGATCACTTTCAAGCGTACCGTATTTACTTAGGAAGCACAGAACTTTATTCCCTCGTCCTTCGCTTCGGCTTTCTACGTAACTGTCGTGAGCGTTTTAGGAAGACTCGGTAACCTATCCTATTTCATACGCTTCTCTTCCATCCCTTTGAAAACAACTCCAGGCACGTCAAATGAAAAACGAGCTGCTCGGCGTCAGGCTCGTACCCCAAAGATCCACAAGCAAGACCAGCTGCCTCGCTCAACGGAAAGCCCTCACGTACAGCATTTCTTCCCAACTCGTGTTTCTACGCGACTGTCATTTTCGCCCCTTTTTTTTCCCCTACCGTGAATTTCTGGAGCTGCGCAGCACGCCACGGAGTGCCAAATGCAGTCTGTCTGAGGCACACCGAGCTGACACGGAGGTCACATCCGATGCGCCTCTCCATCATCGCTTACGCTAGGCCACCACGCCGACAGGATCTCCTGTAGTTCCCTTCGAAAGCAATTAAAAGGCTGAGATTAATTTAATTGACAAAAAAGCAGGTTTGTCGTGCAGCTGAAATTCGTTGACATAGTCGGTACCGAAACTCACGCTGGCTGTGAACGGGGTGAAATGGCAAAGGACCATCAGCCAGGCCCGAGGGAAGGCTCAAAGGCTGTACAAGCTAAAGAACAGCCAGGGAAGGGATTTTAGTCCGAGCCCAGGCGGGCAAAAGGAGATGACGTTAGTCCTGCTGCCTGCAGGCGTGTGGGAAAATCACCCCGGGGTGGGGGGGGAACTCGAGAAAATTGCGTCCTAACGGAAGCAGGGTATTACGGAGAGCTTTTTTTAGGGTAGGATACAGCTACAGCCTCGAGGACGGTCGGCACGCACACAGCCTGTACCGCCACCGCTCCCTAAGCAGCGGCTCGGCGCACGCCGACAGCGGTGACGGAGGACGAGCTTAAGGCAAAAAGCCAAAAGCAAACCCCTCAAAGCCCAGAACCGTTCTCAGGAACGCAGGAGTTAAGCCTAAAAGCGGTTGAAAGCTGCCTCCTACCTCTTCCCCCTCCGACACCGGCACGTTTCCTCGCGATCCCTTTTCGCAAACAAAAGAGGGACGCCTGCGGTATCAGCTTGGTCCCGAAGCACCACGACGCGCTTGCTGGCTACACGCTCTCTTCTGACAAGGCTGACAGCTTCTCCGCACGCGACAGCCGAGGCCCTGTGAAACACGAGGAAGGCAAACACCGGTAACGTCTCGCAGGGGTCTGGAGGAAGTCAGGATGCACTACATTCGGAGCCCGACGCGTTACCCAAAGGAATTACCCCAGCAGAACAAGAGGCAGGAACGATCGGTAGACAGGCAGACAACATGCACGGCAGCGATACCCCCGTCAGACTTGCAGGGCGCTTCCAGACCCAGCCCGCTGCCGCGGCTCAGGCCGGCGGCTGGGGGAAAGACAAAGCCCCGCGCAGAGCTGCGGCGGCTGCCCAGAGGCGGCGGGGGGGGGGGCGGCAGGTCGCCGCGGGCCGACCCCTCCCCTCTCCCGGGCCCCGCCAGGCCGCCACAAGCGGCGAGCACCGGGGCCGCCCCGCCGCCGCTCCTCGCCTCCTCGCTGAGGTAGCGGCGCAGCCCCGAGAGACAAAAAAAAAAAAAAAAAAAAAAACCAGCCCAAAATAGGCAGCACCGTGAGGAGCCCGCTGACCACCGTCGCTGCCGGGGAGACGAGAACGGCCGGCAGCCCCGCCGGTCCCGGGCCGGGCCGGGCCGCCCGCCTCAGCCCGCCCGCCGCCGGCACCAGGCGCTCCCCGCCGCGGCCGAGCGCCGGCCCGCCGCATCCCCCGCCCCCCCCCCCCCCCCCCCTTCGGCCGCTGCCCGCCGGCCCCCGCCCGCCCGCCCGCCCGCCCTCAGGCCGAGCGCTCACCCAGCGCGCCGCCGCACGTCCCGGCCCGAAAGTCTTCCAGGCTGCCGGCGAAGGCTCCGCACCGCCACGGGCGCGGCGGCGCGCCGCGCGGGCTGGAAATGAACCCCACTTCCGGGGCCGTCTGCGTAACCCGTACGTGCGAGGCCGAAGCCCCGCCCCTAGGGGGCAAGCCGTTTCCGCGCACGCGCAAAAGCGGAATTGCGTCATACGCATGCGACGCCGCCGGAGACCACGCCCCCTTTGGCTTCAGTCCGGCACTGCGCATGCGCTGCCCTTAGTTTTGCCAGTACCTCTTCTGCGCATGCGCAGAAGCGGAATTGCGTCATACGCATGCGACGCCGCCGGAGACCACGCCCCCTTTGGCTTCAAGCCGGCACTGCGCATGCGCTGCCCTTAGTTTTGCCAGTACTTCTTCTGCGCATGCGCAGAAGCGGAATTGCGTCATCACCACGCGACTACTCCCCCAGACCACGCCCCCTTTGGCTTCAAGCCCCGTCTGCGCATGCGCTGCCCTTACTCTGCAGGGCGGCGACGCTGCTGCCGCCTGGCGAAAAAATTTGGGTACTGCAGCCAGTCTAGCTAACAGACTGCACCCTTTATTAGACGAATGGAAGCGAGAAGGGAACTCTGCCCACGGCCCCTTAGCAAGTCGCCCGGCTTCACATCTCGCTGGATCAACTTCTTCCAGTGAACATATTCAATTCAACCAGTCTAGAGAAAAAGAGAAAAAAAAAAAAAAAAAAAAAAGAAAAAACAAAAGAATCACTCGAGAGACCAGGCATACACTTTTTTTTTTTTTTTTCCTTATAAAAACACCAGCAACATTGTCTTCACGATAAAAGAGGCAATGAAACCTTTTCTTGTCAAATGTAAGGGCACTAAAGAGAAGGTAATTCGACAGACAAGACATAAACCTCTCCAGCTCTTTCCCCACGTCTATTTGGCATTCGTTTCCAAAAACTTTCTCGGGTGAACGTCTTTTGTCTTTGAGCAGTGCGACAGGCGGTTTGCAAACGGCACAAGTCTCTGCTTTTGAAAAATCAACTCAGACTCTGTAATCACTTTAGATGGGGCACTTTGTGTTTCAGAGAAACAAAACCAACGCTGAGTCTTTCCTTGAACGACACAGGCCTGTTCACCTTTAAATCAGAGAAACAACGGACGTGGTTCTGATCCCTCAAGGAATCTGTACTTTCCAACAGACTGCACCGTCAGGATCAACAAAGCAGTTTCCTACCGTTTCGCCAGCGAGCCAGAGGACTGTCTCGAGACTAAGTTTCCTTGAACAAACACCGAAGAGATCTTCAAGACTCGGTCCAAATGGCTCCGTCAACCTTGAAATCGTAGTCCCCTTCAGCTCCACACCGCTTCATTCTGGGAACGCCCGCTAGAAAAAAAAGAAACAGTTTATTCAGTGTAACGATTCGATTGGTATACAAGCCTTCAAGGCTCCCAAGACCAAGCCTAAGAGGGTCAGGACCGTGCATGTTTGTACTCGCAGTGAAGCTCAACACCTTAGGCAACCCTCAGCCGAGACAAAGGTGAAAAACTCACCGGCGCCGAACGTTTCCTCGTCTGTAAGCTGCCCATCCTTAGCGTGCAGGACTCCACATTCAAAATTCACAGGTCCCGGAGAAAGAAAACCAAAAACTACAGGACAAACAGACAATCAAACAAAAGACCTCAAATAAGGTTTCCTCTAAGGACTGTTAGATACATCTTTTGTACACGACCTACGCACGGCAACATACGCTTCGTACCAGCTCCGTTACATGCTCAAGTAGCAGACGCCTCAGACTCTGCTTTCCATCACAGATTACGATTTTTTGATGACGTTACTAAAGCTGGTCATCTATTCGTACGATAGGTTATGCCAGTGCCTGAAATGATTTTCGATCTCAGACGCTGCACAGAAACGCCGCAGTTTTTCACTGCAATAAGCAATTGATACCTCAGTCGGTACACGTCACCGAGTGAGTGCTAGGAGTGAAAAGTTTACATTTACCTCTCGCTCTTCGACAGCCAATGAATCCTGTAAACAAAACAACATCTTTAGCACACCGGTACCGAAGACACAGCGCAAAACCCCCCGTTAATGTGCTCCTGTATTTGTTTTAATTTCAAAGTAGCCACTTCAACTGATAAAGACAGCCGATTCTCTACCTGTAACTCTACTCCTCCTTATTATCCTGCTACAGAAAGAAACAAACCGCTAGCATTTCTACGTAACGACTTATTTTTCCAGAGAAGAATAAAAAGCCACAACCGACCAACCAAAAAAAAAAACCAAACAGAAACAAAACAAACAAAAAAACCAAACCCCCAAAACAACTCACCTCCTACCTTCTGTGTCCCAGGATGAAAAGTTTCCTTCGGGTTCTTCCCAAATTTGTCGTGACCCACAGGACTGAAATGCAAACGAAATACTGCTTTAGAGGAGAGCGAGCACACACCTCGACATTAAACCATGAACTGGCTGTAGTCGGAATCGATTGCGAGAAGAATCGTTCAAAGAGCCTCGCTGACGTGGAATTTTTTGCGGAAGAGCCATTTATTTCCCACACGACTAACCGCTGAGACTTCTTAAACTTCTTTCTGATTTTAAAAACAGAAACAACTAGGACCCTGCACGGAGATCACTTTCAAGCGTACCGTATTTACTTAGGAAGCACAGAACTTTATTCCCTCGTCCTTCGCTTCGGCTTTCTACGTAACTGTCGTGAGCGTTTTAGGAAGACTCGGTAACCTATCCTATTTCATACGCTTCTCTTCCATCCCTTTGAAAACAACTCCAGGCACGTCAAATGAAAAACGAGCTGCTCGGCGTCAGGCTCGTACCCCAAAGATCCACAAGCAAGACCAGCTGCCTCGCTCAACGGAAAGCCCTCACGTACAGCATTTCTTCCCAACTCGTGTTTCTACGCGACTGTCATTTTCGCCCCTTTTTTTTCCCCTACCGTGAATTTCTGGAGCTGCGCAGCACGCCACGGAGTGCCAAATGCAGTCTGTCTGAGGCACACCGAGCTGACACGGAGGTCACATCCGATGCGCCTCTCCATCATCGCTTACGCTAGGCCACCACGCCGACAGGATCTCCTGTAGTTCCCTTCGAAAGCAATTAAAAGGCTGAGATTAATTTAATTGACAAAAAAGCAGGTTTGTCGTGCAGCTGAAATTCGTTGACATAGTCGGTACCGAAACTCACGCTGGCTGTGAACGGGGTGAAATGGCAAAGGACCATCAGCCAGGCCCGAGGGAAGGCTCAAAGGCTGTACAAGCTAAAGAACAGCCAGGGAAGGGATTTTAGTCCGAGCCCAGGCGGGCAAAAGGAGATGACGTTAGTCCTGCTGCCTGCAGGCGTGTGGGAAAATCACCCCGGGGTGGGGGGGGAACTCGAGAAAATTGCGTCCTAACGGAAGCAGGGTATTACGGAGAGCTTTTTTTAGGGTAGGATACAGCTACAGCCTCGAGGACGGTCGGCACGCACACAGCCTGTACCGCCACCGCTCCCTAAGCAGCGGCTCGGCGCACGCCGACAGCGGTGACGGAGGACGAGCTTAAGGCAAAAAGCCAAAAGCAAACCCCTCAAAGCCCAGAACCGTTCTCAGGAACGCAGGAGTTAAGCCTAAAAGCGGTTGAAAGCTGCCTCCTACCTCTTCCCCCTCCGACACCGGCACGTTTCCTCGCGATCCCTTTTCGCAAACAAAAGAGGGACGCCTGCAGTATCAGCTTGGTCCCGAAGCACCACGACGCGCTTGCTGGCTACACGCTCTCTTCTGACAAGGCTGACAGCTTCTCCGCACGCGACAGCCGAGGCCCTGTGAAACACGAGGAAGGCAAACACCGGTAACGTCTCGCAGGGGTCTGGAGGAAGTCAGGATGCACTACATTCGGAGCCCGACGCGTTACCCAAAGGAATTACCCCAGCAGAACAAGAGGCAGGAACGATCGGTAGACAGGCAGACAACATGCACGGCAGCGATACCCCCGTCAGACTTGCAGGGCGCTTCCAGACCCAGCCCGCTGCCGCGGCTCAGGCCGGCGGCTGGGGGAAAGACAAAGCCCCGCGCAGAGCTGCGGCGGCTGCCCGGGCAGCCCAGAGGCGGCGGGGGGGGGGGGCGGCAGGTCGCCGCGGGCCGACCCCTCCCCTCTCCCGGGCCCCGCCAGGCCGCCACAAGCGGCGAGCACCGGGGCCGCCACAAGCGGCGAGCACCGGGGCCGCCCCGCCGCCGCTCCTCGCCTCCTCGCTGAGGTAGCGGCGCAGCCCCGAGAGACAAAAAAAAAAAAAAAAAAAAAAACCAGCCCAAAATAGGCAGCACCGTGAGGAGCCCGCTGACCACCGTCGCTGCCGGGGAGACGAGAACGGCCGGCAGCCCCGCCGGTCCCGGGCCGGGCCGGGCCGCCCGCCTCAGCCCGCCCGCCGCCGGCACCAGGCGCTCCCCGCCGCGGCCGAGCGCCGGCCCGCCGCATCCCCCGCCCCCCCCCCCCCCCCCCCTTCGGCCGCTGCCCGCCGGCCCCCGCCCGCCCGCCCGCCCGCCCTCAGGCCGAGCGCTCACCCAGCGCGCCGCCGCACGTCCCGGCCCGAAAGTCTTCCAGGCTGCCGGCGAAGGCTCCGCACCGCCACGGGCGCGGCGGCGCGCCGCGCGGGCTGGAAATGAACCCCACTTCCGGGGCCGTCTGCGTAACCCGTACGTGCGAGGCCGAAGCCCCGCCCCTAGGGGGCAAGCCGTTTCCGCGCACGCGCAAAAGCGGAATTGCGTCATACGCATGCGACGCCGCCGGAGACCACGCCCCCTTTGGCTTCAGTCCGGCACTGCGCATGCGCTGCCCTTAGTTTTGCCAGTACCTCTTCTGCGCATGCGCAGAAGCGGAATTGCGTCATACGCATGCGACGCCGCCGGAGACCACGCCCCCTTTGGCTTCAAGCCGGCACTGCGCATGCGCTGCCCTTAGTTTTGCCAGTACTTCTTCTGCGCATGCGCAGAAGCGGAATTGCGTCATCACCACGCGACTACTCCCCCAGACCACGCCCCCTTTGGCTTCAAGCCCCGTCTGCGCATGCGCTGCCCTTACTCTGCAGGGCGGCGACGCTGCTGCCGCCTGGCGAAAAAATTTGGGTACTGCAGCCAGTCTAGCTAACAGACTGCACCCTTTATTAGACGAATGGAAGCGAGAAGGGAACTCTGCCCACGGCCCCTTAGCAAGTCGCCCGGCTTCACATCTCGCTGGATCAACTTCTTCCAGTGAACATATTCAATTCAACCAGTCTAGAGAAAAAGAGAAAAAAAAAAAAAAAAAAAAAAGAAAAAACAAAAGAATCACTCGAGAGACCAGGCATACACTTTTTTTTTTTTTTTTCCTTATAAAAACACCAGCAACATTGTCTTCACGATAAAAGAGGCAATGAAACCTTTTCTTGTCAAATGTAAGGGCACTAAAGAGAAGGTAATTCGACAGACAAGACATAAACCTCTCCAGCTCTTTCCCCACGTCTATTTGGCATTCGTTTCCAAAAACTTTCTCGGGTGAACGTCTTTTGTCTTTGAGCAGTGCGACAGGCGGTTTGCAAACGGCACAAGTCTCTGCTTTTGAAAAATCAACTCAGACTCTGTAATCACTTTAGATGGGGCACTTTGTGTTTCAGAGAAACAAAACCAACGCTGAGTCTTTCCTTGAACGACACAGGCCTGTTCACCTTTAAATCAGAGAAACAACGGACGTGGTTCTGATCCCTCAAGGAATCTGTACTTTCCAACAGACTGCACCGTCAGGATCAACAAAGCAGTTTCCTACCGTTTCGCCAGCGAGCCAGAGGACTGTCTCGAGACTAAGTTTCCTTGAACAAACACCGAAGAGATCTTCAAGACTCGGTCCAAATGGCTCCGTCAACCTTGAAATCGTAGTCCCCTTCAGCTCCACACCGCTTCATTCTGGGAACGCCCGCTAGAAAAAAAAGAAACAGTTTATTCAGTGTAACGATTCGATTGGTATACAAGCCTTCAAGGCTCCCAAGACCAAGCCTAAGAGGGTCAGGACCGTGCATGTTTGTACTCGCAGTGAAGCTCAACACCTTAGGCAACCCTCAGCCGAGACAAAGGTGAAAAACTCACCGGCGCCGAACGTTTCCTCGTCTGTAAGCTGCCCATCCTTAGCGTGCAGGACTCCACATTCAAAATTCACAGGTCCCGGAGAAAGAAAACCAAAAACTACAGGACAAACAGACAATCAAACAAAAGACCTCAAATAAGGTTTCCTCTAAGGACTGTTAGATACATCTTTTGTACACGACCTACGCACGGCAACATACGCTTCGTACCAGCTCCGTTACATGCTCAAGTAGCAGACGCCTCAGACTCTGCTTTCCATCACAGATTACGATTTTTTGATGACGTTACTAAAGCTGGTCATCTATTCGTACGATAGGTTATGCCAGTGCCTGAAATGATTTTCGATCTCAGACGCTGCACAGAAACGCCGCAGTTTTTCACTGCAATAAGCAATTGATACCTCAGTCGGTACACGTCACCGAGTGAGTGCTAGGAGTGAAAAGTTTACATTTACCTCTCGCTCTTCGACAGCCAATGAATCCTGTAAACAAAACAACATCTTTAGCACACCGGTACCGAAGACACAGCGCAAAACCCCCCGTTAATGTGCTCCTGTATTTGTTTTAATTTCAAAGTAGCCACTTCAACTGATAAAGACAGCCGATTCTCTACCTGTAACTCTACTCCTCCTTATTATCCTGCTACAGAAAGAAACAAACCGCTAGCATTTCTACGTAACGACTTATTTTTCCAGAGAAGAATAAAAAGCCACAACCGACCAACCAAAAAAAAAAACCAAACAGAAACAAAACAAACAAAAAAACCAAACCCCCAAAACAACTCACCTCCTACCTTCTGTGTCCCAGGATGAAAAGTTTCCTTCGGGTTCTTCCCAAATTTGTCGTGACCCACAGGACTGAAATGCAAACGAAATACTGCTTTAGAGGAGAGCGAGCACACACCTCGACATTAAACCATGAACTGGCTGTAGTCGGAATCGATTGCGAGAAGAATCGTTCAAAGAGCCTCGCTGACGTGGAATTTTTTGCGGAAGAGCCATTTATTTCCCACACGACTAACCGCTGAGACTTCTTAAACTTCTTTCTGATTTTAAAAACAGAAACAACTAGGACCCTGCACGGAGATCACTTTCAAGCGTACCGTATTTACTTAGGAAGCACAGAACTTTATTCCCTCGTCCTTCGCTTCGGCTTTCTACGTAACTGTCGTGAGCGTTTTAGGAAGACTCGGTAACCTATCCTATTTCATACGCTTCTCTTCCATCCCTTTGAAAACAACTCCAGGCACGTCAAATGAAAAACGAGCTGCTCGGCGTCAGGCTCGTACCCCAAAGATCCACAAGCAAGACCAGCTGCCTCGCTCAACGGAAAGCCCTCACGTACAGCATTTCTTCCCAACTCGTGTTTCTACGCGACTGTCATTTTCGCCCCTTTTTTTTCCCCTACCGTGAATTTCTGGAGCTGCGCAGCACGCCACGGAGTGCCAAATGCAGTCTGTCTGAGGCACACCGAGCTGACACGGAGGTCACATCCGATGCGCCTCTCCATCATCGCTTACGCTAGGCCACCACGCCGACAGGATCTCCTGTAGTTCCCTTCGAAAGCAATTAAAAGGCTGAGATTAATTTAATTGACAAAAAAGCAGGTTTGTCGTGCAGCTGAAATTCGTTGACATAGTCGGTACCGAAACTCACGCTGGCTGTGAACGGGGTGAAATGGCAAAGGACCATCAGCCAGGCCCGAGGGAAGGCTCAAAGGCTGTACAAGCTAAAGAACAGCCAGGGAAGGGATTTTAGTCCGAGCCCAGGCGGGCAAAAGGAGATGACGTTAGTCCTGCTGCCTGCAGGCGTGTGGGAAAATCACCCCGGGGTGGGGGGGGAACTCGAGAAAATTGCGTCCTAACGGAAGCAGGGTATTACGGAGAGCTTTTTTTAGGGTAGGATACAGCTACAGCCTCGAGGACGGTCGGCACGCACACAGCCTGTACCGCCACCGCTCCCTAAGCAGCGGCTCGGCGCACGCCGACAGCGGTGACGGAGGACGAGCTTAAGGCAAAAAGCCAAAAGCAAACCCCTCAAAGCCCAGAACCGTTCTCAGGAACGCAGGAGTTAAGCCTAAAAGCGGTTGAAAGCTGCCTCCTACCTCTTCCCCCTCCGACACCGGCACGTTTCCTCGCGATCCCTTTTCGCAAACAAAAGAGGGACGCCTGCGGTATCAGCTTGGTCCCGAAGCACCACGACGCGCTTGCTGGCTACACGCTCTCTTCTGACAAGGCTGACAGCTTCTCCGCACGCGACAGCCGAGGCCCTGTGAAACACGAGGAAGGCAAACACCGGTAACGTCTCGCAGGGGTCTGGAGGAAGTCAGGATGCACTACATTCGGAGCCCGACGCGTTACCCAAAGGAATTACCCCAGCAGAACAAGAGGCAGGAACGATCGGTAGACAGGCAGACAACATGCACGGCAGCGATACCCCCGTCAGACTTGCAGGGCGCTTCCAGACCCAGCCCGCTGCCGCGGCTCAGGCCGGCGGCTGGGGGAAAGACAAAGCCCCGCGCAGAGCTGCGGCGGCTGCCCAGAGGCGGCGGGGGGGGGGGCGGCAGGTCGCCGCGGGCCGACCCCTCCCCTCTCCCGGGCCCCGCCAGGCCGCCACAAGCGGCGAGCACCGGGGCCGCCCCGCCGCCGCTCCTCGCCTCCTCGCTGAGGTAGCGGCGCAGCCCCGAGAGACAAAAAAAAAAAAAAAAAAAAAACCAGCCCAAAATAGGCAGCACCGTGAGGAGCCCGCTGACCACCGTCGCTGCCGGGGAGACGAGAACGGCCGGCAGCCCCGCCGGTCCCGGGCCGGGCCGGGCCGCCCGCCTCAGCCCGCCCGCCGCCGGCACCAGGCGCTCCCCGCCGCGGCCGAGCGCCGGCCCGCCGCATCCCCCGCCCCCCCCCCCCCCCCCCTTCGGCCGCTGCCCGCCGGCCCCCGCCCGCCCGCCCGCCCGCCCTCAGGCCGAGCGCTCACCCAGCGCGCCGCCGCACGTCCCGGCCCGAAAGTCTTCCAGGCTGCCGGCGAAGGCTCCGCACCGCCACGGGCGCGGCGGCGCGCCGCGCGGGCTGGAAATGAACCCCACTTCCGGGGCCGTCTGCGTAACCCGTACGTGCGAGGCCGAAGCCCCGCCCCTAGGGGGCAAGCCGTTTCCGCGCACGCGCAAAAGCGGAATTGCGTCATACGCATGCGACGCCGCCGGAGACCACGCCCCCTTTGGCTTCAGTCCGGCACTGCGCATGCGCTGCCCTTAGTTTTGCCAGTACCTCTTCTGCGCATGCGCAGAAGCGGAATTGCGTCATACGCATGCGACGCCGCCGGAGACCACGCCCCCTTTGGCTTCAAGCCGGCACTGCGCATGCGCTGCCCTTAGTTTTGCCAGTACTTCTTCTGCGCATGCGCAGAAGCGGAATTGCGTCATCACCACGCGACTACTCCCCCAGACCACGCCCCCTTTGGCTTCAAGCCCCGTCTGCGCATGCGCTGCCCTTACTCTGCAGGGCGGCGACGCTGCTGCCGCCTGGCGAAAAAATTTGGGTACTGCAGCCAGTCTAGCTAACAGACTGCACCCTTTATTAGACGAATGGAAGCGAGAAGGGAACTCTGCCCACGGCCCCTTAGCAAGTCGCCCGGCTTCACATCTCGCTGGATCAACTTCTTCCAGTGAACATATTCAATTCAACCAGTCTAGAGAAAAAGAGAAAAAAAAAAAAAAAAAAAAAAGAAAAAACAAAAGAATCACTCGAGAGACCAGGCATACACTTTTTTTTTTTTTTTTCCTTATAAAAACACCAGCAACATTGTCTTCACGATAAAAGAGGCAATGAAACCTTTTCTTGTCAAATGTAAGGGCACTAAAGAGAAGGTAATTCGACAGACAAGACATAAACCTCTCCAGCTCTTTCCCCACGTCTATTTGGCATTCGTTTCCAAAAACTTTCTCGGGTGAACGTCTTTTGTCTTTGAGCAGTGCGACAGGCGGTTTGCAAACGGCACAAGTCTCTGCTTTTGAAAAATCAACTCAGACTCTGTAATCACTTTAGATGGGGCACTTTGTGTTTCAGAGAAACAAAACCAACGCTGAGTCTTTCCTTGAACGACACAGGCCTGTTCACCTTTAAATCAGAGAAACAACGGACGTGGTTCTGATCCCTCAAGGAATCTGTACTTTCCAACAGACTGCACCGTCAGGATCAACAAAGCAGTTTCCTACCGTTTCGCCAGCGAGCCAGAGGACTGTCTCGAGACTAAGTTTCCTTGAACAAACACCGAAGAGATCTTCAAGACTCGGTCCAAATGGCTCCGTCAACCTTGAAATCGTAGTCCCCTTCAGCTCCACACCGCTTCATTCTGGGAACGCCCGCTAGAAAAAAAAGAAACAGTTTATTCAGTGTAACGATTCGATTGGTATACAAGCCTTCAAGGCTCCCAAGACCAAGCCTAAGAGGGTCAGGACCGTGCATGTTTGTACTCGCAGTGAAGCTCAACACCTTAGGCAACCCTCAGCCGAGACAAAGGTGAAAAACTCACCGGCGCCGAACGTTTCCTCGTCTGTAAGCTGCCCATCCTTAGCGTGCAGGACTCCACATTCAAAATTCACAGGTCCCGGAGAAAGAAAACCAAAAACTACAGGACAAACAGACAATCAAACAAAAGACCTCAAATAAGGTTTCCTCTAAGGACTGTTAGATACATCTTTTGTACACGACCTACGCACGGCAACATACGCTTCGTACCAGCTCCGTTACATGCTCAAGTAGCAGACGCCTCAGACTCTGCTTTCCATCACAGATTACGATTTTTTGATGACGTTACTAAAGCTGGTCATCTATTCGTACGATAGGTTATGCCAGTGCCTGAAATGATTTTCGATCTCAGACGCTGCACAGAAACGCCGCAGTTTTTCACTGCAATAAGCAATTGATACCTCAGTCGGTACACGTCACCGAGTGAGTGCTAGGAGTGAAAAGTTTACATTTACCTCTCGCTCTTCGACAGCCAATGAATCCTGTAAACAAAACAACATCTTTAGCACACCGGTACCGAAGACACAGCGCAAAACCCCCCGTTAATGTGCTCCTGTATTTGTTTTAATTTCAAAGTAGCCACTTCAACTGATAAAGACAGCCGATTCTCTACCTGTAACTCTACTCCTCCTTATTATCCTGCTACAGAAAGAAACAAACCGCTAGCATTTCTACGTAACGACTTATTTTTCCAGAGAAGAATAAAAAGCCACAACCGACCAACCAAAAAAAAAAACCAAACAGAAACAAAACAAACAAAAAAACCAAACCCCCAAAACAACTCACCTCCTACCTTCTGTGTCCCAGGATGAAAAGTTTCCTTCGGGTTCTTCCCAAATTTGTCGTGACCCACAGGACTGAAATGCAAACGAAATACTGCTTTAGAGGAGAGCGAGCACACACCTCGACATTAAACCATGAACTGGCTGTAGTCGGAATCGATTGCGAGAAGAATCGTTCAAAGAGCCTCGCTGACGTGGAATTTTTTGCGGAAGAGCCATTTATTTCCCACACGACTAACCGCTGAGACTTCTTAAACTTCTTTCTGATTTTAAAAACAGAAACAACTAGGACCCTGCACGGAGATCACTTTCAAGCGTACCGTATTTACTTAGGAAGCACAGAACTTTATTCCCTCGTCCTTCGCTTCGGCTTTCTACGTAACTGTCGTGAGCGTTTTAGGAAGACTCGGTAACCTATCCTATTTCATACGCTTCTCTTCCATCCCTTTGAAAACAACTCCAGGCACGTCAAATGAAAAACGAGCTGCTCGGCGTCAGGCTCGTACCCCAAAGATCCACAAGCAAGACCAGCTGCCTCGCTCAACGGAAAGCCCTCACGTACAGCATTTCTTCCCAACTCGTGTTTCTACGCGACTGTCATTTTCGCCCCTTTTTTTTCCCCTACCGTGAATTTCTGGAGCTGCGCAGCACGCCACGGAGTGCCAAATGCAGTCTGTCTGAGGCACACCGAGCTGACACGGAGGTCACATCCGATGCGCCTCTCCATCATCGCTTACGCTAGGCCACCACGCCGACAGGATCTCCTGTAGTTCCCTTCGAAAGCAATTAAAAGGCTGAGATTAATTTAATTGACAAAAAAGCAGGTTTGTCGTGCAGCTGAAATTCGTTGACATAGTCGGTACCGAAACTCACGCTGGCTGTGAACGGGGTGAAATGGCAAAGGACCATCAGCCAGGCCCGAGGGAAGGCTCAAAGGCTGTACAAGCTAAAGAACAGCCAGGGAAGGGATTTTAGTCCGAGCCCAGGCGGGCAAAAGGAGATGACGTTAGTCCTGCTGCCTGCAGGCGTGTGGGAAAATCACCCCGGGGTGGGGGGGGAACTCGAGAAAATTGCGTCCTAACGGAAGCAGGGTATTACGGAGAGCTTTTTTTAGGGTAGGATACAGCTACAGCCTCGAGGACGGTCGGCACGCACACAGCCTGTACCGCCACCGCTCCCTAAGCAGCGGCTCGGCGCACGCCGACAGCGGTGACGGAGGACGAGCTTAAGGCAAAAAGCCAAAAGCAAACCCCTCAAAGCCCAGAACCGTTCTCAGGAACGCAGGAGTTAAGCCTAAAAGCGGTTGAAAGCTGCCTCCTACCTCTTCCCCCTCCGACACCGGCACGTTTCCTCGCGATCCCTTTTCGCAAACAAAAGAGGGACGCCTGCAGTATCAGCTTGGTCCCGAAGCACCACGACGCGCTTGCTGGCTACACGCTCTCTTCTGACAAGGCTGACAGCTTCTCCGCACGCGACAGCCGAGGCCCTGTGAAACACGAGGAAGGCAAACACCGGTAACGTCTCGCAGGGGTCTGGAGGAAGTCAGGATGCACTACATTCGGAGCCCGACGCGTTACCCAAAGGAATTACCCCAGCAGAACAAGAGGCAGGAACGATCGGTAGACAGGCAGACAACATGCACGGCAGCGATACCCCCGTCAGACTTGCAGGGCGCTTCCAGACCCAGCCCGCTGCCGCGGCTCAGGCCGGCGGCTGGGGGAAAGACAAAGCCCCGCGCAGAGCTGCGGCGGCTGCCCAGAGGCGGCGGGGGGGGGGGCGGCAGGTCGCCGCGGGCCGACCCCTCCCCTCTCCCGGGCCCCGCCAGGCCGCCACAAGCGGCGAGCACCGGGGCCGCCCCGCCGCCGCTCCTCGCCTCCTCGCTGAGGTAGCGGCGCAGCCCCGAGAGACAAAAAAAAAAAAAAAAAAAAAACCAGCCCAAAATAGGCAGCACCGTGAGGAGCCCGCTGACCACCGTCGCTGCCGGGGAGACGAGAACGGCCGGCAGCCCCGCCGGTCCCGGGCCGGGCCGGGCCGCCCGCCTCAGCCCGCCCGCCGCCGGCACCAGGCGCTCCCCGCCGCGGCCGAGCGCCGGCCCGCCGCATCCCCCGCCCCCCCCCCCCCCCCCCCTTCGGCCGCTGCCCGCCGGCCCCCGCCCGCCCGCCCGCCCGCCCTCAGGCCGAGCGCTCACCCAGCGCGCCGCCGCACGTCCCGGCCCGAAAGTCTTCCAGGCTGCCGGCGAAGGCTCCGCACCGCCACGGGCGCGGCGGCGCGCCGCGCGGGCTGGAAATGAACCCCACTTCCGGGGCCGTCTGCGTAACCCGTACGTGCGAGGCCGAAGCCCCGCCCCTAGGGGGCAAGCCGTTTCCGCGCACGCGCAAAAGCGGAATTGCGTCATACGCATGCGACGCCGCCGGAGACCACGCCCCCTTTGGCTTCAGTCCGGCACTGCGCATGCGCTGCCCTTAGTTTTGCCAGTACCTCTTCTGCGCATGCGCAGAAGCGGAATTGCGTCATACGCATGCGACGCCGCCGGAGACCACGCCCCCTTTGGCTTCAAGCCGGCACTGCGCATGCGCTGCCCTTAGTTTTGCCAGTACTTCTTCTGCGCATGCGCAGAAGCGGAATTGCGTCATCACCACGCGACTACTCCCCCAGACCACGCCCCCTTTGGCTTCAAGCCCCGTCTGCGCATGCGCTGCCCTTACTCTGCAGGGCGGCGACGCTGCTGCCGCCTGGCGAAAAAATTTGGGTACTGCAGCCAGTCTAGCTAACAGACTGCACCCTTTATTAGACGAATGGAAGCGAGAAGGGAACTCTGCCCACGGCCCCTTAGCAAGTCGCCCGGCTTCACATCTCGCTGGATCAACTTCTTCCAGTGAACATATTCAATTCAACCAGTCTAGAGAAAAAGAGAAAAAAAAAAAAAAAAAAAAAAGAAAAAACAAAAGAATCACTCGAGAGACCAGGCATACACTTTTTTTTTTTTTTTTCCTTATAAAAACACCAGCAACATTGTCTTCACGATAAAAGAGGCAATGAAACCTTTTCTTGTCAAATGTAAGGGCACTAAAGAGAAGGTAATTCGACAGACAAGACATAAACCTCTCCAGCTCTTTCCCCACGTCTATTTGGCATTCGTTTCCAAAAACTTTCTCGGGTGAACGTCTTTTGTCTTTGAGCAGTGCGACAGGCGGTTTGCAAACGGCACAAGTCTCTGCTTTTGAAAAATCAACTCAGACTCTGTAATCACTTTAGATGGGGCACTTTGTGTTTCAGAGAAACAAAACCAACGCTGAGTCTTTCCTTGAACGACACAGGCCTGTTCACCTTTAAATCAGAGAAACAACGGACGTGGTTCTGATCCCTCAAGGAATCTGTACTTTCCAACAGACTGCACCGTCAGGATCAACAAAGCAGTTTCCTACCGTTTCGCCAGCGAGCCAGAGGACTGTCTCGAGACTAAGTTTCCTTGAACAAACACCGAAGAGATCTTCAAGACTCGGTCCAAATGGCTCCGTCAACCTTGAAATCGTAGTCCCCTTCAGCTCCACACCGCTTCATTCTGGGAACGCCCGCTAGAAAAAAAAGAAACAGTTTATTCAGTGTAACGATTCGATTGGTATACAAGCCTTCAAGGCTCCCAAGACCAAGCCTAAGAGGGTCAGGACCGTGCATGTTTGTACTCGCAGTGAAGCTCAACACCTTAGGCAACCCTCAGCCGAGACAAAGGTGAAAAACTCACCGGCGCCGAACGTTTCCTCGTCTGTAAGCTGCCCATCCTTAGCGTGCAGGACTCCACATTCAAAATTCACAGGTCCCGGAGAAAGAAAACCAAAAACTACAGGACAAACAGACAATCAAACAAAAGACCTCAAATAAGGTTTCCTCTAAGGACTGTTAGATACATCTTTTGTACACGACCTACGCACGGCAACATACGCTTCGTACCAGCTCCGTTACATGCTCAAGTAGCAGACGCCTCAGACTCTGCTTTCCATCACAGATTACGATTTTTTGATGACGTTACTAAAGCTGGTCATCTATTCGTACGATAGGTTATGCCAGTGCCTGAAATGATTTTCGATCTCAGACGCTGCACAGAAACGCCGCAGTTTTTCACTGCAATAAGCAATTGATACCTCAGTCGGTACACGTCACCGAGTGAGTGCTAGGAGTGAAAAGTTTACATTTACCTCTCGCTCTTCGACAGCCAATGAATCCTGTAAACAAAACAACATCTTTAGCACACCGGTACCGAAGACACAGCGCAAAACCCCCCGTTAATGTGCTCCTGTATTTGTTTTAATTTCAAAGTAGCCACTTCAACTGATAAAGACAGCCGATTCTCTACCTGTAACTCTACTCCTCCTTATTATCCTGCTACAGAAAGAAACAAACCGCTAGCATTTCTACGTAACGACTTATTTTTCCAGAGAAGAATAAAAAGCCACAACCGACCAACCAAAAAAAAAAACCAAACAGAAACAAAACAAACAAAAAAACCAAACCCCCAAAACAACTCACCTCCTACCTTCTGTGTCCCAGGATGAAAAGTTTCCTTCGGGTTCTTCCCAAATTTGTCGTGACCCACAGGACTGAAATGCAAACGAAATACTGCTTTAGAGGAGAGCGAGCACACACCTCGACATTAAACCATGAACTGGCTGTAGTCGGAATCGATTGCGAGAAGAATCGTTCAAAGAGCCTCGCTGACGTGGAATTTTTTGCGGAAGAGCCATTTATTTCCCACACGACTAACCGCTGAGACTTCTTAAACTTCTTTCTGATTTTAAAAACAGAAACAACTAGGACCCTGCACGGAGATCACTTTCAAGCGTACCGTATTTACTTAGGAAGCACAGAACTTTATTCCCTCGTCCTTCGCTTCGGCTTTCTACGTAACTGTCGTGAGCGTTTTAGGAAGACTCGGTAACCTATCCTATTTCATACGCTTCTCTTCCATCCCTTTGAAAACAACTCCAGGCACGTCAAATGAAAAACGAGCTGCTCGGCGTCAGGCTCGTACCCCAAAGATCCACAAGCAAGACCAGCTGCCTCGCTCAACGGAAAGCCCTCACGTACAGCATTTCTTCCCAACTCGTGTTTCTACGCGACTGTCATTTTCGCCCCTTTTTTTTCCCCTACCGTGAATTTCTGGAGCTGCGCAGCACGCCACGGAGTGCCAAATGCAGTCTGTCTGAGGCACACCGAGCTGACACGGAGGTCACATCCGATGCGCCTCTCCATCATCGCTTACGCTAGGCCACCACGCCGACAGGATCTCCTGTAGTTCCCTTCGAAAGCAATTAAAAGGCTGAGATTAATTTAATTGACAAAAAAGCAGGTTTGTCGTGCAGCTGAAATTCGTTGACATAGTCGGTACCGAAACTCACGCTGGCTGTGAACGGGGTGAAATGGCAAAGGACCATCAGCCAGGCCCGAGGGAAGGCTCAAAGGCTGTACAAGCTAAAGAACAGCCAGGGAAGGGATTTTAGTCCGAGCCCAGGCGGGCAAAAGGAGATGACGTTAGTCCTGCTGCCTGCAGGCGTGTGGGAAAATCACCCCGGGGTGGGGGGGGAACTCGAGAAAATTGCGTCCTAACGGAAGCAGGGTATTACGGAGAGCTTTTTTTAGGGTAGGATACAGCTACAGCCTCGAGGACGGTCGGCACGCACACAGCCTGTACCGCCACCGCTCCCTAAGCAGCGGCTCGGCGCACGCCGACAGCGGTGACGGAGGACGAGCTTAAGGCAAAAAGCCAAAAGCAAACCCCTCAAAGCCCAGAACCGTTCTCAGGAACGCAGGAGTCAAGCCTAAAAGCGGTTGAAAGCTGCCTCCTACCTCTTCCCCCTCCGACACCGGCACGTTTCCTCGCGATCCCTTTTCGCAAACAAAAGAGGGACGCCTGCGGTATCAGCTTGGTCCCGAAGCACCACGACGCGCTTGCTGGCTACACGCTCTCTTCTGACAAGGCTGACAGCTTCTCCGCACGCGACAGCCGAGGCCCTGTGAAACACGAGGAAGGCAAACACCGGTAACGTCTCGCAGGGGTCTGGAGGAAGTCAGGATGCACTACATTCGGAGCCCGACGCGTTACCCAAAGGAATTACCCCAGCAGAACAAGAGGCAGGAACGATCGGTAGACAGGCAGACAACATGCACGGCAGCGATACCCCCGTCAGACTTGCAGGGCGCTTCCAGACCCAGCCCGCTGCCGCGGCTCAGGCCGGCGGCTGGGGGAAAGACAAAGCCCCGCGCAGAGCTGCGGCGGCTGCCCGGGCAGCCCAGAGGCGGCGGGGGGGGGGGCGGCAGGTCGCCGCGGGCCGACCCCTCCCCTCTCCCGGGCCCCGCCAGGCCGCCACAAGCGGCGAGCACCGGGGCCGCCCCGCCGCCGCTCCTCGCCTCCTCGCTGAGGTAGCGGCGCAGCCCCGAGAGACAAAAAAAAAAAAAAAAAAAAAAAACAGCCCAAAATAGGCAGCACCGTGAGGAGCCCGCTGACCACCGTCGCTGCCGGGGAGACGAGAACGGCCGGCAGCCCCGCCGGTCCCGGGCCGGGCCGGGCCGCCCGCCTCAGCCCGCCCGCCGCCGGCACCAGGCGCTCCCCGCCGCGGCCGAGCGCCGGCCCGCCGCATCCCCCGCCCCCCCCCCCCCCCCCCTTCGGCCGCTGCCCGCCGGCCCCCGCCCGCCCGCCCGCCCGCCCTCAGGCCGAGCGCTCACCCAGCGCGCCGCCGCACGTCCCGGCCCGAAAGTCTTCCAGGCTGCCGGCGAAGGCTCCGCACCGCCACGGGCGCGGCGGCGCGCCGCGCGGGCTGGAAATGAACCCCACTTCCGGGGCCGTCTGCGTAACCCGTACGTGCGAGGCCGAAGCCCCGCCCCTAGGGGGCAAGCCGTTTCCGCGCACGCGCAAAAGCGGAATTGCGTCATACGCATGCGACGCCGCCGGAGACCACGCCCCCTTTGGCTTCAGTCCGGCACTGCGCATGCGCTGCCCTTAGTTTTGCCAGTACCTCTTCTGCGCATGCGCAGAAGCGGAATTGCGTCATACGCATGCGACGCCGCCGGAGACCACGCCCCCTTTGGCTTCAGTCCGGCACTGCGCATGCGCTGCCCTTAGTTTTGCCAGTACTTCTTCTGCGCATGCGCAGAAGCGGAATTGCGTCATCACCACGCGACTACTCCCCCAGACCACGCCCCCTTTGGCTTCAAGCCCCGTCTGCGCATGCGCTGCCCTTACTCTGCAGGGCGGCCACGCTGCTGCCGCCTGGCGAAAAAATTTGGGTACTGCAGCCAGTCTACCTAACAGACTGCACCCTTTATTAGACGAATGGAAGCGAGAAGGGAACTCTGCCCACGGCCCCTTAGCAAGTCGCCCGGCTTCACATCTCGCTGGATCAACTTCTTCCAGTGAACATATTCAATTCAACCAGTCTAGAGAAAAAGAGAAAAAAAAAAAAAAAAAAAAAAAAAAACAAAAGAATCACTCGAGAGACCAGGCATACACTTTTTATTTTTTTTTTTCCTTATAAAAACACCAGCAACATTGTCTTCACGATAAAAGAGGCAATGAAACCTTTTCTTGTCAAATGTAAGGGCACTAAAGAGAAGGTAATTCGACAGACAAGACATAAACCTCTCCAGCTCTTTCCCCACGTCTATTTGGCATTCGTTTCCAAAAACTTTCTCGGGTGAGCGTCTTTTGTCTTTGAGCAGTGCGACAGGCGGTTTGCAAACGGCACAAGTCTCTGCTTTTGAAAAATCAACTCAGACTCTGTAATCACTTTAGATGGGGCACTTTGTGTTTCAGAGAAACAAAACCAACGCTGAGTCTTCCCTTGAACGACACAGGCCTGTTCACCTTTAAATCAGAGAAACAACGGACGTGGTTCTGATCCCTCAAGGAATCTGTACTTTCCAACAGACTGCACCGTCAGGATCAACAAAGCAGTTTCCTACCGTTTCGCCAGCGAGCCAGAGGACTGTCTCGAGACTAAGTTTCCTTGAACAAACACCGAAGAGATCTTCAAGACTCGGTCCAAATGGCTCCGTCAACCTTGAAATCGTAGTCCCCTTCAGCTCCACACCGCTTCATTCTGGGAACGCCCGCTAGAAAAAAAAGAAACAGTTTATTCAGTGTAACGATTCGATTGGTATACAAGCCTTCAAGGCTCCCAAGACCAAGCCTAAGAGGGTCAGGACCGTGCATGTTTGTACTCGCAGTGAAGCTCAACACCTTAGGCAACCCTCAGCCGAGACAAAGGTGAAAAACTCACCGGCGCCGAACGTTTCCTCGTCTGTAAGCTGCCCATCCTTAGCATGCAGGACTCCACATTCAAAATTCACAGGTCCCGGAGAAAGAAAACCAAAAACTACAGGACAAACAGACAATCAAACAAAAGACCTCAAATAAGGTTTCCTCTAAGGACTGTTAGATACATCTTTTGTACACGACCTACGCACGGCAACATACGCTTCGTACCAGCTCCGTTACATGCTCAAGTAGCAGACGCCTCAGACTCTGCTTTCCATCACAGATTACGATTTTTTGATGACGTTACTAAAGCTGGTCGTCTATTCGTACGATAGGTTATGCCAGTGCCTGAAATGATTTTCGATCTCAGACGCTGCACAGAAACGCCGCAGTTTTTCACTGCAATAAGCAATTGATACCTCAGTCGGTACACGTCACCGAGTGAGTGCTAGGAGTGAAAAGTTTACATTTACCTCTCGCTCTTCGACAGCCAATGAATCCTGTAAACAAAACAACATCTTTAGCACACCGGTACCGAAGACACAGCGCAAAACCCCCCGTTAATGTGCTCCTGTATTTGTTTTAATTTCAAAGTAGCCACTTCAACTGATAAAGACAGCCGATTCTCTACCTGTAACTCTACTCCTCCTTATTATCCTGCTACAGAAAGAACAAACCGCTAGCATTTCTACGTAACGACTTATTTTTCCAGAGAAGAATAAAAAGCCACAACCGACCAACCAAAAAAAAAAACCAAACAGAAACAAAACAAACAAAAAAAACCAAACCCCCAAAACAACTCACCTCCTACCTTCTGTGTCCCAGGATGAAAAGTTTCCTTCGGGTTCTTCCCAATTTGTCGTGACCCACAGGACTGAAATGCAAACGAAATACTGCTTTAGAGAGAGCGAGCACACACCTCGACATTAAACCATGAACTGGCTGTAGTCGGAATCGATTGCGAGAGAATCGTTCAAAGAGCCTCGCTGACGTGGAATTTTTTGCGGAAGAGCCATTTATTTCCCACACGACTAACCGCTGAGACTTCTTAAACTTCTTTCTGATTTTAAAAACAGAAACAACTAGGACCCTGCACGGAGATCACTTTCAAGCGTACCGTATTTACTTAGGAAGCACAGAACTTTATTCCCTCGTCCTTCGCTTCGGCTTTCTACGTAACTGTCGTGAGCGTTTTAGGAAGACTCGGTAACCTATCCTATTTCATACGCTTCTCTTCCATCCCTTTGAAAACAACTCCAGGCACGTCAAATGAAAAACGAGCTGCTCGGCGTCAGGCTCGTACCCCAAAGATCCACAAGCAAGACCAGCTGCCTCGCTCAACGGAAAGCCCTCACGTACAGCATTTCTTCCCAACTCGTGTTTCTACGCGACTGTCATTTTCGCCCCTTTTTTTTCCCCTACCGTGAATTTCTGGAGCTGCGCAGCACGCCACGGAGTGCCAAATGCAGTCTGTCTGAGGCACACCGAGCTGACACGGAGGTCACATCCGATGCGCCTCTCCATCATCGCTTACGCTAGGCCACCACGCCGACAGGATCTCCTGTAGTTCCCTTCGAAAGCAATTAAAAGGCTGAGATTAATTTAATTGACAAAAAAGCAGGTTTGTCGTGCAGCTGAAATTCGTTGACATAGTCGGTACCGAAACTCACGCTGGCTGTGAACGGGGTGAAATGGCAAAGGACCATCAGCCAGGCCCGAGGGAAGGCTCAAAGGCTGTACAAGCTAAAGAACAGCCAGGGAAGGGATTTTAGTCCGAGCCCAGGCGGGCAAAAGGAGATGACGTTAGTCCTGCTGCCTGCAGGCGTGTGGGAAAATCACCCCGGGGTGGGGGGGGAACTCGAGAAAATTGCGTCCTAACGGAAGCAGGGTATTACGGAGAGCTTTTTTTAGGGTAGGATACAGCTACAGCCTCGAGGACGGTCGGCACGCACACAGCCTGTACCGCCACCGCTCCCTAAGCAGCGGCTCGGCGCACGCCGACAGCGGTGACGGAGGACGAGCTTAAGGCAAAAAGCCAAAAGCAAACCCCTCAAAGCCCAGAACCGTTCTCAGGAACGCAGGAGTCAAGCCTAAAAGCGGTTGAAAGCTGCCTCCTACCTCTTCCCCCTCCGACACCGGCACGTTTCCTCGCGATCCCTTTTCGCAAACAAAAGACGGACGCCTGCGGTATCAGCTTGGTCCCGAAGCACCACGACGCGCTTGCTGGCTACACGCTCTCTTCTGACAAGGCTGACAGCTTCTCCGCACGCGACAGCCGAGGCCCTGTGAAACACGAGGAAGGCAAACACCGGTAACGTCTCGCAGGGGTCTGGAGGAAGTCAGGATGCACTACATTCGGAGCCCGACGCGTTACCCAAAGGAATTACCCCAGCAGAACAAGAGGCAGGAACGATCGGTAGACAGGCAGACAACATGCACGGCAGCGATACCCCCGTCAGACTTGCAGGGCGCTTCCAGACCCAGCCCGCTGCCGCGGCTCAGGCCGGCGGCTGGGGGAAAGACAAAGCCCCGCGCAGAGCTGCGGCGGCTGCCCGGGCAGCCCAGAGGCGGCGGGGGGGGGGGCGGCAGGTCGCCGCGGGCCGACCCCTCCCCTCTCCCGGGCCCCGCCAGGCCGCCACAAGCGGCGAGCACCGGGGCCGCCCCGCCGCCGCTCCTCGCCTCCTCGCTGAGGTAGCGGCGCAGCCCCGAGAGACAAAAAAAAAAAAAAAAAAAAAAACAGCCCAAAATAGGCAGCACCGTGAGGAGCCCGCTGACCACCGTCGCTGCCGGGGAGACGAGAACGGCCGGCAGCCCCGCCGGTCCCGGGCCGGGCCGGGCCGCCCGCCTCAGCCCGCCCGCCGCCGGCACCAGGCGCTCCCCGCCGCGGCCGAGCGCCGGCCCGCCGCATCCCCCGCCCCCCCCCCCCCCCCCCTTCGGCCGCTGCCCGCCGGCCCCCGCCCGCCCGCCCGCCCGCCCTCAGGCCGAGCGCTCACCCAGCGCGCCGCCGCACGTCCCGGCCCGAAAGTCTTCCAGGCTGCCGGCGAAGGCTCCGCACCGCCACGGGCGCGGCGGCGCGCCGCGCGGGCTGGAAATGAACCCCACTTCCGGGGCCGTCTGCGTAACCCGTACGTGCGAGGCCGAAGCCCCGCCCCTAGGGGGCAAGCCGTTTCCGCGCACGCGCAAAAGCGGAATTGCGTCATACGCATGCGACGTCGCCGGAGACCACGCCCCCTTTGGCTTCAAGCCGGCACTGCGCATGCGCTGCCCTTAGTTTTGCCAGTACCTCTTCTGCGCATGCGCGAAAGCGGAATTGCGTCATATGCATGCGACGCCGCCGGAGACCACGCCCCCTTTGGCTTCAAGCCGGCACTGCGCATGCGCTGCCCTTAGTTTTGCCAGTACCTCTTCTGCGCATGCGCAGAAGCGGAATTGCGTCATCACCACGCGACTACTCCCCCAGACCACGCCCCCCTTTGGCTTCAAGCCCCGTCTGCGCATGCGCTGCCCTTACTCTGCAGGGCGGCCACGCTGCTGCCGCCTGGCGAAAAAATTTGGGTACTGCAGCCAGTCTACCTAACAGACTGCACCCTTTATTAGACGAATGGAAGCGAGAAGGGAACTCTGCCCACGGCCCCTTAGCAAGTCGCCCGGCTTCACATCTCGCTGGATCAACTTCTTCCAGTGAACATATTCAATTCCACCAGTCTAGAGAAAAAGAGAAAAAAAAAAAAAAAAAAAAAAAAAAGAAAAAACAAAAGAATCACTCGAGAGACCAGGCATACACTTTTTTTTTTTTTTTTCCTTATAAAAACACCAGCAACATTGTCTTCACGATAAAAGAGGCAATGAAGCCTTTTCTTGTCAAATGTAAGGGCACTAAAGAGAAGGTAATTCGACAGACAAGACAGAAACCTCTCCAGCTCTTTCCCCACGTCTATTTGGCATTCGTTTCCAAAAACTTTCTCGGGTGAACGTCTTTTGTCTTTGAGCAGTGCGACAGGCGGTTTGCAAACGGCACAAGTCTCTGCTTTTGAAAAATCAACTCAGACTCTGTAATCACTTTAGATGGGGCACTTTGTGTTTCAGAGAAACAAAACCAACGCTGAGTCTTTCCTTGAACGACACAGGCCTGTTCACCTTTAAATCAGAGAAACAACGGACGTGGTTCTGATCTCTCAAGGAATCTTTACTTTCCAACAGACTGCACCGTCAGGATCAACAAAGCAGTTTCCTACCGTTTCGCCAGCGAGCCAGAGGACTGTCTCGAGACTAAGTTTCCTTGAACAAACACCGAAGAGATCTTCAAGACTCGGTCCAAATGGCTCCGTCAACCTTGAAATCGTAGTCCCCTTCAGCTCCACACCGCTTCATTCTGGGAACGCCCGCTAGAAAAAAAAGGAACAGTTTATTCAGTGTAACGATTCGATTGGTATACAAGCCTTCAAGGCTCCCAAGACCAAGCCTAAGAGGGTCAGGACCGTGCATGTTTGTACTCGCAGTGAAGCTCAACACCTTAGGCAACCCTCAGCCGAGACAAAGGTGAAAAACTCACCGGCGCCGAACGTTTCCTCGTCTGTAAGCTGCCCATCCTTAGCATGCAGGACTCCACATTCAAAATTCACAGGTCCCGGAGAAAGAAAACCAAAAACTACAGGACAAACAGACAATCAAACAAAAGACCTCAAATAAGGTTTCCTCTAAGGACTGTTAGATACATCTTTTGTACACGACCTACGCACGGCAACATACGCTTCGTACCAGCTCCGTTACATGCTCAAGTAGCAGACGCCTCAGACTCTGCTTTCCATCACAGATTACGATTTTTTGATGACGTTACTAAAGCTGGTCATCTATTAGTACGATAGGTTATGCCAGTGCCTGAAATGATTTTCGATCTCAGACGCTGCACAGAAACGCCGCAGTTTTTCACTGCAATAAGCAATTGATACCTCAGTCGGTACACGTCACCGAGTGAGTGCTAGGAGTGAAAAGTTTACATTTACCTCTCGCTCTTCGACAGCCAATGAATCCGGTAAACAAAACAACATCTTTAGCACACCGGTACCGAAGACACAGCGCAAAACCCCCGTTAATGTGCTCCTGTATTTGTTTTAATTTCAAAGTAGCCACTTCAACTGATAAAGACAGCCGATTCTCTACCTGTAACTCTACTCCTCCTTATTATCCTGCTACAGAAAGAAACAAACCGCTAGCATTTCTACGTAACGACTTATTTTTCCAGAGAAGAATAAAAAGCCACAACCGACCAACCAAAAAAAAAAAACCAAACAGAAACAAAACAAACAAAAAAAAAAAACCCCCAAAACAACTCACCTCCTACCTTCTGTGTCCCAGGATGAAAAGTTTCCTTCGGGTTCTTCCCAAATTTGTCATGACCCACAGGACTGAAATGCAAACGAAATACTGCTTTAGAGGAGAGCGAGCACACACCTCGACATTAAACCATGAACTGGCTGTAGTCGGAATCGATTGCGAGAAGAATCGTTCAAAGAGCCTCGCTGACGTGGAATTTTTTGCGGAAGAGCCATTTATTTCCCACACGACTAACCGCTGAGACTTCTTAAACTTCTTTCTGATTTTAAAAACAGAAACAACTAGGACCCTGCACGGAGATCACTTTTAAGCGTACCGTATTTACTTAGGAAGCACAGAACTTTATTCCCTCGTCCTTCGCTTCGGCTTTCTACGTAACTGTCGTGAGCGTTTTAGGAAGACTCGGTAACCTATCCTATTTCATAAGCTTCTCTTCCATCCCTTTGAAAACAACTCCAGGCACGTCAAATGAAAAACGAGCTGCTCGGCGTCAGGCTCGTACCCCAAAGATCCACAAGCAAGACCAGCTGCCTCGCTCAACGGAAAGACCTCACGTACAGCATTTCTTCCCAACTCGTGTTTCTACGTGACTGTCATTTTCGCCCCTTTTTTTTCCCCTACCGTGAATTTCTGGAGCTGCGCAGCACGCCACGGAGTGCCAAATGCAGTCTGTCTGAGGCACACCGAGCTGACACGGAGGTCACATCCGATGCGCCTCTCCATCATCGCTTACGCTAGGCCACCACGCCGACAGGATCTCCTGTAGTTCCCTTCGAAAGCAATTAAAAGGCTGAGATTAATTTAATTGACAAAAAAGCAGGTTTGTCGTGCAGCTGAAATTCGTTGACATAGTCGGTACCGAAACTCACGCTGGCTGTGAACGGGGTGAAATGGCAAAGGACCATCAGCCAGGCCCGAGGGAAGGCTCAAAGGCTGTACAAGCTAAAGAACAGCCAGGGAAGGGATTTTAGTCCGAGCCCAGGCGGGCAAAAGGAGATGACGTTAGTCCTGCTGCCTGCAGGCGTGTGGGAAAATCACCCTGAGGTGGTGGTGGGGGGGGAACTCGAGAAAATTGCGTCCTAACGGAAGCAGGGTATTACGGAGAGCTTTTTTTAGGGTAGGATACAGCTACAGCCTCGAGGACGGTCGGCACGCACACAGCCTGTACCGCCACCGCTCCCTAAGCAGCGGCTCGGCGCACGCCGACAGCGGTGACGGAGGACGAGCTTAAGGCAAAAAGCCAAAAGCAAACCCCTCAAAGCCCAGAACCGTTCTCAGGAACACAGGAGTTAAGCCTAAAAGCGGTTGAAAGCTGCCTCCTACCTCTTCCCCCTCCGAGACCGGCACGTTTCCTCGCGATCCCTTTTCGCAAACAAAAGACGGACGCCTGCGGTATCAGCTTGGTCCCGAAGCACCACGACGCGCTTGCTGGCTACACGCTCTCTTCTGACAAGGCTGACAGCTTCTCCGCACGCGACAGCCGAGGCCCTGTGAAACACGAGGAAGGCAAACACCGGTAACGTCTCGCAGGGGTCAGGAGGAAGTCAGGATGCACTCCATTCGGAGCCCGACGCGTTACCCAAAGGAATTACCCCAGCAGAACAAGAGGCAGGAACGATCGGTAGACAGGCAGACCACATGCACGGCAGCGATACCCCCGTCAGACTTGCAGGGCGCTTCCAGTCCCAGCCCGCTGCCGCGGCTCAGGCCGGCGGCTGGGGGAAAGACAAAGCCCCGCGCAGAGCTGCGGCGGCTGCCCGGGCAGCCCAGAGGCGGCGGGGGGGGGGGGGGGGGCGGCAGGTCGCCGCGGGCCGACCCCTCCCTCTCCCGGGCCCCGCCAGGCCGCCACAAGCGGCGAGCACCGGGGCCGCCCCGCCGCCGCTCCTCGCCTCCTCGCTGAGGTAGCGGCGCAGCCCCGAGAGACAAAAAAAAAAAAAAAAAAAAAAAAAACCCAGCCCAAAATAGGCAGCACCGTGAGGAGCCCGCTGACCACCGTCGCTGCCGGGGAGACGAGAACGGCCGGCAGCCCCGCCGGTCCCGGGCCGGGCCGGGCCGCCCGCCTCAGCCCGCCCGCCGCCGGCACCAGGCGCTCCCCGCCGCGGCCGAGCGCCGGCCCGCCGCATCCCCCGCCCCGCCCCCCCCGCTTCGGCCGCTGCCCGCCGGCCCCCGCCCGCCCGCCCGCCCGCCCTCAGGCCGAGCGCTCACCCAGCGCGCCGCCGCACGTCCCGGCCCGAAAGTCTTCCAGGCTGCCGGCGAAGGCTCCGCACCGCCACGGGCGCGGCGGCGCGCCGCGCGGGCTGGAAATGAACCCCACTTCCGGGGCCGTCTGCGTAACCCGTACGTGCGAGGCCGAAGCCCCGCCCCTAGGGGGCAAGCCGTTTCCGCGCACGCGCAAAAGCGGAATTGCGTCATACGCATGCGACGCCGCCGGAGACCACGCCCCCTTTGGCTTCAAGCCGGCACTGCGCATGCGCTGCCCTTAGTTTTGCCAGTACCTCTTCTGCGCATGCGCAGAAGCGGAATTGCGTCATCACCACGCGACTACTCCCCCAGACCACGCCCCCTTTGGCTTCAAGCCCCGTCTGCGCATGCGCTGCCCTTACTCTGCAGGGCGGCCACGCTGCTGCCGCCTGGCGAAAAAATTTGGGTACTGCAGCCAGTCTACCTAACAGACTGCACCCTTTATTAGACGAATGGAAGCGAGAAGGGAACTCTGCCCACGGCCCCTTAGCAAGTCGCCCGGCTTCACATCTCGCTGGATCAACTTCTTCCAGTGAACATATTCAATTCCACCAGTCTAGAGAAAAAGAGAAAAAAAAAAAAAAAAAAAAAAAAAAAGAAAAAACAAAAGAATCACTCGAGAGACCAGGCATACACTTTTTTTTTTTTTTTTCCTTATAAAAACACCAGCAACATTGTCTTCACGATAAAAGAGGCAATGAAACCTTTTCTTGTCAAATGTAAGGGCACTAAAGAGAAGGTAATTCGACAGACAAGACAGAAACCTCTCCAGCTCTTTCCCCACGTCTATTTGGCATTCGTTTCCAAAAACTTTCTCGGGTGAACGTCTTTTGTCTTTGAGCAGTGCGACAGGCGGTTTGCAAACGGCACAAGTCTCTGCTTTTGAAAAATCAACTCAGACTCTGTAATCACTTTAGATGGGGCACTTTGTGTTTCAGAGAAACAAAACCAACGCTGAGTCTTTCCTTGAACGACACAGGCCTGTTCACCTTTAAATCAGAGAAACAACGGACGTGGTTCTGATCTCTCAAGGAATCTTTACTTTCCAACAGACTGCACCGTCAGGATCAACAAAGCAGTTTCCTACCGTTTCGCCAGCGAGCCAGAGGACTGTCTCGAGACTAAGTTTCCTTGAACAAACACCGAAGAGATCTTCAAGACTCGGTCCAAATGGCTCCGTCAACCTTGAAATCGTAGTCCCCTTCAGCTCCACACCGCTTCATTCTGGGAACGCCCGCTAGAAAAAAAAGGAACAGTTTATTCAGTGTAACGATTCGATTGGTATACAAGCCTTCAAGGCTCCCAAGACCAAGCCTAAGAGGGTCAGGACCGTGCATGTTTGTACTCGCAGTGAAGCTCAACACCTTAGGCAACCCTCAGCCGAGACAAAGGTGAAAAACTCACCGGCGCCGAACGTTTCCTCGTCTGTAAGCTGCCCATCCTTAGCATGCAGGACTCCACATTCAAAATTCACAGGTCCCGGAGAAAGAAAACCAAAAACTACAGGACAAACAGACAATCAAACAAAAGACCTCAAATAAGGTTTCCTCTAAGGACTGTTAGATACATCTTTTGTACACGACCTACGCACGGCAACATACGCTTCGTACCAGCTCCGTTACATGCTCAAGTAGCAGACGCCTCAGACTCTGCTTTCCATCACAGATTACGATTTTTTGATGACGTTACTAAAGCTGGTCATCTATTAGTACGATAGGTTATGCCAGTGCCTGAAATGATTTTCGATCTCAGACGCTGCACAGAAACGCCGCAGTTTTTCACTGCAATAAGCAATTGATACCTCAGTCGGTACACGTCACCGAGTGAGTGCTAGGAGTGAAAAGTTTACATTTACCTCTCGCTCTTCGACAGCCAATGAATCCGGTAAACAAAACAACATCTTTAGCACACCGGTACCGAAGACACAGCGCAAAACCCCCCGTTAATGTGCTCCTGTATTTGTTTTAATTTCAAAGTAGCCACTTCAACTGATAAAGACAGCCGATTCTCTACCTGTAACTCTACTCCTCCTTATTATCCTGCTACAGAAAGAAACAAACCGCTAGCATTTCTACGTAACGACTTATTTTTCCAGAGAAGAATAAAAAGCCACAACCGACCAACCAAAAAAAAAAAACCAAACAGAAACAAAACAAACAAAAAAAAAAAACCCCCAAAACAACTCACCTCCTACCTTCTGTGTCCCAGGATGAAAAGTTTCCTTCGGGTTCTTCCCAAATTTGTCATGACCCACAGGACTGAAATGCAAACGAAATACTGCTTTAGAGGAGAGCGAGCACACACCTCGACATTAAACCATGAACTGGCTGTAGTCGGAATCGATTGCGAGAAGAATCGTTCAAAGAGCCTCGCTGACGTGGAATTTTTTGCGGAAGAGCCATTTATTTCCCACACGACTAACCGCTGAGACTTCTTAAACTTCTTTCTGATTTTAAAAACAGAAACAACTAGGACCCTGCACGGAGATCACTTTTAAGCGTACCGTATTTACTTAGGAAGCACAGAACTTTATTCCCTCGTCCTTCGCTTCGGCTTTCTACGTAACTGTCGTGAGCGTTTTAGGAAGACTCGGTAACCTATCCTATTTCATAAGCTTCTCTTCCATCCCTTTGAAAACAACTCCAGGCACGTCAAATGAAAAACGAGCTGCTCGGCGTCAGGCTCGTACCCCAAAGATCCACAAGCAAGACCAGCTGCCTCGCTCAACGGAAAGACCTCACGTACAGCATTTCTTCCCAACTCGTGTTTCTACGTGACTGTCATTTTCGCCCCTTTTTTTTCCCCTACCGTGAATTTCTGGAGCTGCGCAGCACGCCACGGAGTGCCAAATGCAGTCTGTCTGAGGCACACCGAGCTGACACGGAGGTCACATCCGATGCGCCTCTCCATCATCGCTTACGCTAGGCCACCACGCCGACAGGATCTCCCGTAGTTCCCTTCGAAAGCAATTAAAAGGCTGAGATTAATTTAATTGACAAAAAAGCAGGTTTGTCGTGCAGCTGAAATTCGTTGACATAGTCGGTACCGAAACTCACGCTGGCTGTGAACGGGGTGAAATGGCAAAGGACCATCAGCCAGGCCCGAGGGAAGGCTCAAAGGCTGTACAAGCTAAAGAACAGCCAGGGAAGGGATTTTAGTCCGAGCCCAGGCGGGCAAAAGGAGATGACGTTAGTCCTGCTGCCTGCAGGCGTGTGGGAAAATCACCCTGAGGTGGTGGTGGTGGGGGAACTCGAGAAAATTGCGTCCTAACGGAAGCAGGGTATTACGGAGAGCTTTTTTTAGGGTAGGATACAGCTACAGCCTCGAGGACGGTCGGCACGCACACAGCCTGTACCGCCACCGCTCCCTAAGCAGCGGCTCGGCGCACGCCGACAGCGGTGACGGAGGACGAGCTTAAGGCAAAAAGCCAAAAGCAAACCCCTCAAAGCCCAGAACCGTTCTCAGGAACACAGGAGTTAAGCCTAAAAGCGGTTGAAAGCTGCCTCCTACCTCTTCCCCCTCCGAGACCGGCACGTTTCCTCGCGATCCCTTTTCGCAAACAAAAGACGGACGCCTGCGGTATCAGCTTGGTCCCGAAGCACCACGACGCGCTTGCTGGCTACACGCTCTCTTCTGACAAGGCTGACAGCTTCTCCGCACGCGACAGCCGAGGCCCTGTGAAACACGAGGAAGGCAAACACCGGTAACGTCTCGCAGGGGTCAGGAGGAAGTCAGGATGCACTCCATTCGGAGCCCGACGCGTTACCCAAAGGAATTACCCCAGCAGAACAAGAGGCAGGAACGATCGGTAGACAGGCAGACCACATGCACGGCAGCGATACCCCCGTCAGACTTGCAGGGCGCTTCCAGTCCCAGCCCGCTGCCGCGGCTCAGGCCGGCGGCTGGGGGAAAGACAAAGCCCCGCGCAGAGCTGCGGCGGCTGCCCGGGCAGCCCAGAGGCGGCGGGGGGGGGGGGGGGGGCGGCAGGTCGCCGCGGGCCGACCCCTCCCTCTCCCGGGCCCCGCCAGGCCGCCACAAGCGGCGAGCACCGGGGCCGCCCCGCCGCCGCTCCTCGCCTCCTCGCTGAGGTAGCGGCGCAGCCCCGAGAGACAAAAAAAAAAAAAAAAAAAAAAAAACCCAGCCCAAAATAGGCAGCACCGTGAGGAGCCCGCTGACCACCGTCGCTGCCGGGGAGACGAGAACGGCCGGCAGCCCCGCCGGTCCCGGGCCGGGCCGGGCCGCCCGCCTCAGCCCGCCCGCCGCCGGCACCAGGGGCTCCCCGCCGCGGCCGAGCGCCGGCCCGCCGCATCCCCCGCCCCGCCCCCCCCGCTTCGGCCGCTGCCCGCCGGCCCCCGCCCGCCCGCCCGCCCGCCCTCAGGCCGAGCGCTCACCCAGCGCGCCGCCGCACGTCCCGGCCCGAAAGTCTTCCAGGCTGCCGGCGAAGGCTCCGCACCGCCACGGGCGCGGCGGCGCGCCGCGCGGGCTGGAAATGAACCCCACTTCCGGGGCCGTCTGCGTAACCCGTACGTGCGAGGCCGAAGCCCCGCCCCTAGGGGGCAAGCCGTTTCCGCGCACGCGCAAAAGCGGAATTGCGTCATACGCATGCGACGTCGCCGGAGACCACGCCCCCTTTGGCTTCAAGCCGGCACTGCGCATGCGCTGCCCTTAGTTTTGCCAGTACCTCTTCTGCGCATGCGCGAAAGCGGAATTGCGTCATACGCATGCGACGCCGCCGGAGACCACGCCCCCTTTGGCTTCAAGCCGGCACTGCGCATGCGCTGCCCTTAGTTTTGCCAGTACCTCTTCTGCGCATGCGCAGAAGCGGAATTGCGTCATCACCACGCGACTACTCCCCCAGACCACGCCCCCTTTGGCTTCAAGCCCCGTCTGCGCATGCGCTGCCCTTACTCTGCAGGGCGGCCACGCTGCTGCCGCCTGGCGAAAAAATTTGGGTACTGCAGCCAGTCTACCTAACAGACTGCACCCTTTATTAGACGAATGGAAGCGAGAAGGGAACTCTGCCCACGGCCCCTTAGCAAGTCGCCCGGCTTCACATCTCGCTGGATCAACTTCTTCCAGTGAACATATTCAATTCCACCAGTCTAGAGAAAAAGAGAAAAAAAAAAAAAAAAAAAAAAAAAAAGAAAAAACAAAAGAATCACTCGAGAGACCAGGCATACACTTTTTTTTTTTTTTTTCCTTATAAAAACACCAGCAACATTGTCTTCACGATAAAAGAGGCAATGAAACCTTTTCTTGTCAAATGTAAGGGCACTAAAGAGAAGGTAATTCGACAGACAAGACAGAAACCTCTCCAGCTCTTTCCCCACGTCTATTTGGCATTCGTTTCCAAAAACTTTCTCGGGTGAACGTCTTTTGTCTTTGAGCAGTGCGACAGGCGGTTTGCAAACGGCACAAGTCTCTGCTTTTGAAAAATCAACTCAGACTCTGTAATCACTTTAGATGGGGCACTTTGTGTTTCAGAGAAACAAAACCAACGCTGAGTCTTTCCTTGAACGACACAGGCCTGTTCACCTTTAAATCAGAGAAACAACGGACGTGGTTCTGATCTCTCAAGGAATCTTTACTTTCCAACAGACTGCACCGTCAGGATCAACAAAGCAGTTTCCTACCGTTTCGCCAGCGAGCCAGAGGACTGTCTCGAGACTAAGTTTCCTTGAACAAACACCGAAGAGATCTTCAAGACTCGGTCCAAATGGCTCCGTCAACCTTGAAATCGTAGTCCCCTTCAGCTCCACACCGCTTCATTCTGGGAACGCCCGCTAGAAAAAAAAGGAACAGTTTATTCAGTGTAACGATTCGATTGGTATACAAGCCTTCAAGGCTCCCAAGACCAAGCCTAAGAGGGTCAGGACCGTGCATGTTTGTACTCGCAGTGAAGCTCAACACCTTAGGCAACCCTCAGCCGAGACAAAGGTGAAAAACTCACCGGCGCCGAACGTTTCCTCGTCTGTAAGCTGCCCATCCTTAGCATGCAGGACTCCACATTCAAAATTCACAGGTCCCGGAGAAAGAAAACCAAAAACTACAGGACAAACAGACAATCAAACAAAAGACCTCAAATAAGGTTTCCTCTAAGGACTGTTAGATACATCTTTTGTACACGACCTACGCACGGCAACATACGCTTCGTACCAGCTCCGTTACATGCTCAAGTAGCAGACGCCTCAGACTCTGCTTTCCATCACAGATTACGATTTTTTGATGACGTTACTAAAGCTGGTCATCTATTAGTACGATAGGTTATGCCAGTGCCTGAAATGATTTTCGATCTCAGACGCTGCACAGAAACGCCGCAGTTTTTCACTGCAATAAGCAATTGATACCTCAGTCGGTACACGTCACCGAGTGAGTGCTAGGAGTGAAAAGTTTACATTTACCTCTCGCTCTTCGACAGCCAATGAATCCGGTAAACAAAACAACATCTTTAGCACACCGGTACCGAAGACACAGCGCAAAACCCCCCGTTAATGTGCTCCTGTATTTGTTTTAATTTCAAAGTAGCCACTTCAACTGATAAAGACAGCCGATTCTCTACCTGTAACTCTACTCCTCCTTATTATCCTGCTACAGAAAGAAACAAACCGCTAGCATTTCTACGTAACGACTTATTTTTCCAGAGAAGAATAAAAAGCCACAACCGACCAACCAAAAAAAAAAAACCAAACAGAAACAAAACAAACAAAAAAAAAAAACCCCCAAAACAACTCACCTCCTACCTTCTGTGTCCCAGGATGAAAAGTTTCCTTCGGGTTCTTCCCAAATTTGTCATGACCCACAGGACTGAAATGCAAACGAAATACTGCTTTAGAGGAGAGCGAGCACACACCTCGACATTAAACCATGAACTGGCTGTAGTCGGAATCGATTGCGAGAAGAATCGTTCAAAGAGCCTCGCTGACGTGGAATTTTTTGCGGAAGAGCCATTTATTTCCCACACGACTAACCGCTGAGACTTCTTAAACTTCTTTCTGATTTTAAAAACAGAAACAACTAGGACCCTGCACGGAGATCACTTTTAAGCGTACCGTATTTACTTAGGAAGCACAGAACTTTATTCCCTCGTCCTTCGCTTCGGCTTTCTACGTAACTGTCGTGAGCGTTTTAGGAAGACTCGGTAACCTATCCTATTTCATAAGCTTCTCTTCCATCCCTTTGAAAACAACTCCAGGCACGTCAAATGAAAAACGAGCTGCTCGGCGTCAGGCTCGTACCCCAAAGATCCACAAGCAAGACCAGCTGCCTCGCTCAACGGAAAGACCTCACGTACAGCATTTCTTCCCAACTCGTGTTTCTACGTGACTGTCATTTTCGCCCCTTTTTTTTCCCCTACCGTGAATTTCTGGAGCTGCGCAGCACGCCACGGAGTGCCAAATGCAGTCTGTCTGAGGCACACCGAGCTGACACGGAGGTCACATCCGATGCGCCTCTCCATCATCGCTTACGCTAGGCCACCACGCCGACAGGATCTCCCGTAGTTCCCTTCGAAAGCAATTAAAAGGCTGAGATTAATTTAATTGACAAAAAAGCAGGTTTGTCGTGCAGCTGAAATTCGTTGACATAGTCGGTACCGAAACTCACGCTGGCTGTGAACGGGGTGAAATGGCAAAGGACCATCAGCCAGGCCCGAGGGAAGGCTCAAAGGCTGTACAAGCTAAAGAACAGCCAGGGAAGGGATTTTAGTCCGAGCCCAGGCGGGCAAAAGGAGATGACGTTAGTCCTGCTGCCTGCAGGCGTGTGGGAAAATCACCCTGAGGTGGTGGTGGGGGGGGAACTCGAGAAAATTGCGTCCTAACGGAAGCAGGGTATTACGGAGAGCTTTTTTTAGGGTAGGATACAGCTACAGCCTCGAGGACGGTCGGCACGCACACAGCCTGTACCGCCACCGCTCCCTAAGCAGCGGCTCGGCGCACGCCGACAGCGGTGACGGAGGACGAGCTTAAGGCAAAAAGCCAAAAGCAAACCCCTCAAAGCCCAGAACCGTTCTCAGGAACACAGGAGTTAAGCCTAAAAGCGGTTGAAAGCTGCCTCCTACCTCTTCCCCCTCCGAGACCGGCACGTTTCCTCGCGATCCCTTTTCGCAAACAAAAGACGGACGCCTGCGGTATCAGCTTGGTCCCGAAGCACCACGACGCGCTTGCTGGCTACACGCTCTCTTCTGACAAGGCTGACAGCTTCTCCGCACGCGACAGCCGAGGCCCTGTGAAACACGAGGAAGGCAAACACCGGTAACGTCTCGCAGGGGTCAGGAGGAAGTCAGGATGCACTCCATTCGGAGCCCGACGCGTTACCCAAAGGAATTACCCCAGCAGAACAAGAGGCAGGAACGATCGGTAGACAGGCAGACCACATGCACGGCAGCGATACCCCCGTCAGACTTGCAGGGCGCTTCCAGTCCCAGCCCGCTGCCGCGGCTCAGGCCGGCGGCTGGGGGAAAGACAAAGCCCCGCGCAGAGCTGCGGCGGCTGCCCGGGCAGCCCAGAGGCGGCGGGGGGGGGGGGGGGGGGCGGCAGGTCGCCGCGGGCCGACCCCTCCCTCTCCCGGGCCCCGCCAGGCCGCCACAAGCGGCGAGCACCGGGGCCGCCCCGCCGCCGCTCCTCGCCTCCTCGCTGAGGTAGCGGCGCAGCCCCGAGAGACAAAAAAAAAAAAAAAAAAAAAAAAACCCAGCCCAAAATAGGCAGCACCGTGAGGAGCCCGCTGACCACCGTCGCTGCCGGGGAGACGAGAACGGCCGGCAGCCCCGCCGGTCCCGGGCCGGGCCGGGCCGCCCGCCTCAGCCCGCCCGCCGCCGGCACCAGGCGCTCCCCGCCGCGGCCGAGCGCCGGCCCGCCGCATCCCCCGCCCCGCCCCCCCCGCTTCGGCCGCTGCCCGCCGGCCCCCGCCCGCCCGCCCGCCCGCCCTCAGGCCGAGCGCTCACCCAGCGCGCCGCCGCACGTCCCGGCCCGAAAGTCTTCCAGGCTGCCGGCGAAGGCTCCGCACCGCCACGGGCGCGGCGGCGCGCCGCGCGGGCTGGAAATGAACCCCACTTCCGGGGCCGTCTGCGTAACCCGTACGTGCGAGGCCGAAGCCCCGCCCCTAGGGGGCAAGCCGTTTCCGCGCACGCGCAAAAGCGGAATTGCGTCATACGCATGCGACGTCGCCGGAGACCACGCCCCCTTTGGCTTCAAGCCGGCACTGCGCATGCGCTGCCCTTAGTTTTGCCAGTACCTCTTCTGCGCATGCGCGAAAGCGGAATTGCGTCATACGCATGCGACGCCGCCGGAGACCACGCCCCCTTTGGCTTCAAGCCGGCACTGCGCATGCGCTGCCCTTAGTTTTGCCAGTACCTCTTCTGCGCATGCGCAGAAGCGGAATTGCGTCATCACCACGCGACTACTCCCCCAGACCACGCCCCCTTTGGCTTCAAGCCCCGTCTGCGCATGCGCTGCCCTTACTCTGCAGGGCGGCCACGCTGCTGCCGCCTGGCGAAAAAATTTGGGTACTGCAGCCAGTCTACCTAACAGACTGCACCCTTTATTAGACGAATGGAAGCGAGAAGGGAACTCTGCCCACGGCCCCTTAGCAAGTCGCCCGGCTTCACATCTCGCTGGATCAACTTCTTCCAGTGAACATATTCAATTCCACCAGTCTAGAGAAAAAGAGAAAAAAAAAAAAAAAAAAAAAAAAAAAGAAAAAACAAAAGAATCACTCGAGAGACCAGGCATACACTTTTTTTTTTTTTTTTCCTTATAAAAACACCAGCAACATTGTCTTCACGATAAAAGAGGCAATGAAACCTTTTCTTGTCAAATGTAAGGGCACTAAAGAGAAGGTAATTCGACAGACAAGACAGAAACCTCTCCAGCTCTTTCCCCACGTCTATTTGGCATTCGTTTCCAAAAACTTTCTCGGGTGAACGTCTTTTGTCTTTGAGCAGTGCGACAGGCGGTTTGCAAACGGCACAAGTCTCTGCTTTTGAAAAATCAACTCAGACTCTGTAATCACTTTAGATGGGGCACTTTGTGTTTCAGAGAAACAAAACCAACGCTGAGTCTTTCCTTGAACGACACAGGCCTGTTCACCTTTAAATCAGAGAAACAACGGACGTGGTTCTGATCTCTCAAGGAATCTTTACTTTCCAACAGACTGCACCGTCAGGATCAACAAAGCAGTTTCCTACCGTTTCGCCAGCGAGCCAGAGGACTGTCTCGAGACTAAGTTTCCTTGAACAAACACCGAAGAGATCTTCAAGACTCGGTCCAAATGGCTCCGTCAACCTTGAAATCGTAGTCCCCTTCAGCTCCACACCGCTTCATTCTGGGAACGCCCGCTAGAAAAAAAAGGAACAGTTTATTCAGTGTAACGATTCGATTGGTATACAAGCCTTCAAGGCTCCCAAGACCAAGCCTAAGAGGGTCAGGACCGTGCATGTTTGTACTCGCAGTGAAGCTCAACACCTTAGGCAACCCTCAGCCGAGACAAAGGTGAAAAACTCACCGGCGCCGAACGTTTCCTCGTCTGTAAGCTGCCCATCCTTAGCATGCAGGACTCCACATTCAAAATTCACAGGTCCCGGAGAAAGAAAACCAAAAACTACAGGACAAACAGACAATCAAACAAAAGACCTCAAATAAGGTTTCCTCTAAGGACTGTTAGATACATCTTTTGTACACGACCTACGCACGGCAACATACGCTTCGTACCAGCTCCGTTACATGCTCAAGTAGCAGACGCCTCAGACTCTGCTTTCCATCACAGATTACGATTTTTTGATGACGTTACTAAAGCTGGTCATCTATTAGTACGATAGGTTATGCCAGTGCCTGAAATGATTTTCGATCTCAGACGCTGCACAGAAACGCCGCAGTTTTTCACTGCAATAAGCAATTGATACCTCAGTCGGTACACGTCACCGAGTGAGTGCTAGGAGTGAAAAGTTTACATTTACCTCTCGCTCTTCGACAGCCAATGAATCCGGTAAACAAAACAACATCTTTAGCACACCGGTACCGAAGACACAGCGCAAAACCCCCCGTTAATGTGCTCCTGTATTTGTTTTAATTTCAAAGTAGCCACTTCAACTGATAAAGACAGCCGATTCTCTACCTGTAACTCTACTCCTCCTTATTATCCTGCTACAGAAAGAAACAAACCGCTAGCATTTCTACGTAACGACTTATTTTTCCAGAGAAGAATAAAAAGCCACAACCGACCAACCAAAAAAAAAAAACCAAACAGAAACAAAACAAACAAAAAAAAAAACCCCCCAAAACAACTCACCTCCTACCTTCTGTGTCCCAGGATGAAAAGTTTCCTTCGGGTTCTTCCCAAATTTGTCATGACCCACAGGACTGAAATGCAAACGAAATACTGCTTTAGAGGAGAGCGAGCACACACCTCGACATTAAACCATGAACTGGCTGTAGTCGGAATCGATTGCGAGAAGAATCGTTCAAAGAGCCTCGCTGACGTGGAATTTTTTGCGGAAGAGCCATTTATTTCCCACACGACTAACCGCTGAGACTTCTTAAACTTCTTTCTGATTTTAAAAACAGAAACAACTAGGACCCTGCACGGAGATCACTTTTAAGCGTACCGTATTTACTTAGGAAGCACAGAACTTTATTCCCTCGTCCTTCGCTTCGGCTTTCTACGTAACTGTCGTGAGCGTTTTAGGAAGACTCGGTAACCTATCCTATTTCATAAGCTTCTCTTCCATCCCTTTGAAAACAACTCCAGGCACGTCAAATGAAAAACGAGCTGCTCGGCGTCAGGCTCGTACCCCAAAGATCCACAAGCAAGACCAGCTGCCTCGCTCAACGGAAAGACCTCACGTACAGCATTTCTTCCCAACTCGTGTTTCTACGTGACTGTCATTTTCGCCCCTTTTTTTTCCCCTACCGTGAATTTCTGGAGCTGCGCAGCACGCCACGGAGTGCCAAATGCAGTCTGTCTGAGGCACACCGAGCTGACACGGAGGTCACATCCGATGCGCCTCTCCATCATCGCTTACGCTAGGCCACCACGCCGACAGGATCTCCCGTAGTTCCCTTCGAAAGCAATTAAAAGGCTGAGATTAATTTAATTGACAAAAAAGCAGGTTTGTCGTGCAGCTGAAATTCGTTGACATAGTCGGTACCGAAACTCACGCTGGCTGTGAACGGGGTGAAATGGCAAAGGACCATCAGCCAGGCCCGAGGGAAGGCTCAAAGGCTGTACAAGCTAAAGAACAGCCAGGGAAGGGATTTTAGTCCGAGCCCAGGCGGGCAAAAGGAGATGACGTTAGTCCTGCTGCCTGCAGGCGTGTGGGAAAATCACCCTGAGGTGGTGGTGGGGGGGGAACTCGAGAAAATTGCGTCCTAACGGAAGCAGGGTATTACGGAGAGCTTTTTTTAGGGTAGGATACAGCTACAGCCTCGAGGACGGTCGGCACGCACACAGCCTGTACCGCCACCGCTCCCTAAGCAGCGGCTCGGCGCACGCCGACAGCGGTGACGGAGGACGAGCTTAAGGCAAAAAGCCAAAAGCAAACCCCTCAAAGCCCAGAACCGTTCTCAGGAACACAGGAGTTAAGCCTAAAAGCGGTTGAAAGCTGCCTCCTACCTCTTCCCCCTCCGAGACCGGCACGTTTCCTCGCGATCCCTTTTCGCAAACAAAAGAGGGACGCCTGCGGTATCAGCTTGGTCCCGAAGCACCACGACGCGCTTGCTGGCTACACGCTCTCTTCTGACAAGGCTGACAGCTTCTCCGCACGCGACAGCCGAGGCCCTGTGAAACACGAGGAAGGCAAACACCGGTAACGTCTCGCAGGGGTCAGGAGGAAGTCAGGATGCACTCCATTCGGAGCCCGACGCGTTACCCAAAGGAATTACCCCAGCAGAACAAGAGGCAGGAACGATCGGTAGACAGGCAGACCACATGCACGGCAGCGATACCCCCGTCAGACTTGCAGGGCGCTTCCAGTCCCAGCCCGCTGCCGCGGCTCAGGCCGGCGGCTGGGGGAAAGACAAAGCCCCGCGCAGAGCTGCGGCGGCTGCCCGGGCAGCCCAGAGGCGGCGGGGGGGGGGGGGGGGGCGGCAGGTCGCCGCGGGCCGACCCCTCCCTCTCCCGGGCCCCGCCAGGCCGCCACAAGCGGCGAGCACCGGGGCCGCCCCGCCGCCGCTCCTCGCCTCCTCGCTGAGGTAGCGGCGCAGCCCCGAGAGACAAAAGAAAAAAAAAAAAAAAAAAAACCCAGCCCAAAATAGGCAGCACCGTGAGGAGCCCGCTGACCACCGTCGCTGCCGGGGAGACGAGAACGGCCGGCAGCCCCGCCGGTCCCGGGCCGGGCCGGGCCGCCCGCCTCAGCCCGCCCGCCGCCGGCACCAGGCGCTCCCCGCCGCGGCCGAGCGCCGGCCCGCCGCATCCCCCGCCCCGCCCCCCCCGCTTCGGCCGCTGCCCGCCGGCCCCCGCCCGCCCGCCCGCCCGCCCTCAGGCCGAGCGCTCACCCAGCGCGCCGCCGCACGTCCCGGCCCGAAAGTCTTCCAGGCTGCCGGCGAAGGCTCCGCACCGCCACGGGCGCGGCGGCGCGCCGCGCGGGCTGGAAATGAACCCCACTTCCGGGGCCGTCTGCGTAACCCGTACGTGCGAGGCCGAAGCCCCGCCCCTAGGGGGCAAGCCGTTTCCGCGCACGCGCAAAAGCGGAATTGCGTCATACGCATGCGACGTCGCCGGAGACCACGCCCCCTTTGGCTTCAAGCCGGCACTGCGCATGCGCTGCCCTTAGTTTTGCCAGTACCTCTTCTGCGCATGCGCGAAAGCGGAATTGCGTCATACGCATGCGACGCCGCCGGAGACCACGCCCCCTTTGGCTTCAAGCCGGCACTGCGCATGCGCTGCCCTTAGTTTTGCCAGTACCTCTTCTGCGCATGCGCAGAAGCGGAATTGCGTCATCACCACGCGACTACTCCCCCAGACCACGCCCCCTTTGGCTTCAAGCCCCGTCTGCGCATGCGCTGCCCTTACTCTGCAGGGCGGCCACGCTGCTGCCGCCTGGCGAAAAAATTTGGGTACTGCAGCCAGTCTACCTAACAGACTGCACCCTTTATTAGACGAATGGAAGCGAGAAGGGAACTCTGCCCACGGCCCCTTAGCAAGTCGCCCGGCTTCACATCTCGCTGGATCAACTTCTTCCAGTGAACATATTCAATTCCACCAGTCTAGAGAAAAAGAGAAAAAAAAAAAAAAAAAAAAAAAAAAGAAAAAACAAAAGAATCACTCGAGAGACCAGGCATACACTTTTTTTTTTTTTTTTCCTTATAAAAACACCAGCAACATTGTCTTCACGATAAAAGAGGCAATGAAACCTTTTCTTGTCAAATGTAAGGGCACTAAAGAGAAGGTAATTCGACAGACAAGACAGAAACCTCTCCAGCTCTTTCCCCACGTCTATTTGGCATTCGTTTCCAAAAACTTTCTCGGGTGAACGTCTTTTGTCTTTGAGCAGTGCGACAGGCGGTTTGCAAACGGCACAAGTCTCTGCTTTTGAAAAATCAACTCAGACTCTGTAATCACTTTAGATGGGGCACTTTGTGTTTCAGAGAAACAAAACCAACGCTGAGTCTTTCCTTGAACGACACAGGCCTGTTCACCTTTAAATCAGAGAAACAACGGACGTGGTTCTGATCTCTCAAGGAATCTTTACTTTCCAACAGACTGCACCGTCAGGATCAACAAAGCAGTTTCCTACCGTTTCGCCAGCGAGCCAGAGGACTGTCTCGAGACTAAGTTTCCTTGAACAAACACCGAAGAGATCTTCAAGACTCGGTCCAAATGGCTCCGTCAACCTTGAAATCGTAGTCCCCTTCAGCTCCACACCGCTTCATTCTGGGAACGCCCGCTAGAAAAAAAAGGAACAGTTTATTCAGTGTAACGATTCGATTGGTATACAAGCCTTCAAGGCTCCCAAGACCAAGCCTAAGAGGGTCAGGACCGTGCATGTTTGTACTCGCAGTGAAGCTCAACACCTTAGGCAACCCTCAGCCGAGACAAAGGTGAAAAACTCACCGGCGCCGAACGTTTCCTCGTCTGTAAGCTGCCCATCCTTAGCATGCAGGACTCCACATTCAAAATTCACAGGTCCCGGAGAAAGAAAACCAAAAACTACAGGACAAACAGACAATCAAACAAAAGACCTCAAATAAGGTTTCCTCTAAGGACTGTTAGATACATCTTTTGTACACGACCTACGCACGGCAACATACGCTTCGTACCAGCTCCGTTACATGCTCAAGTAGCAGACGCCTCAGACTCTGCTTTCCATCACAGATTACGATTTTTTGATGACGTTACTAAAGCTGGTCATCTATTAGTACGATAGGTTATGCCAGTGCCTGAAATGATTTTCGATCTCAGACGCTGCACAGAAACGCCGCAGTTTTTCACTGCAATAAGCAATTGATACCTCAGTCGGTACACGTCACCGAGTGAGTGCTAGGAGTGAAAAGTTTACATTTACCTCTCGCTCTTCGACAGCCAATGAATCCGGTAAACAAAACAACATCTTTAGCACACCGGTACCGAAGACACAGCGCAAAACCCCCCGTTAATGTGCTCCTGTATTTGTTTTAATTTCAAAGTAGCCACTTCAACTGATAAAGACAGCCGATTCTCTACCTGTAACTCTACTCCTCCTTATTATCCTGCTACAGAAAGAAACAAACCGCTAGCATTTCTACGTAACGACTTATTTTTCCAGAGAAGAATAAAAAGCCACAACCGACCAACCAAAAAAAAAAAACCAAACAGAAACAAAACAAACAAAAAAAAAAACCCCCCAAAACAACTCACCTCCTACCTTCTGTGTCCCAGGATGAAAAGTTTCCTTCGGGTTCTTCCCAAATTTGTCATGACCCACAGGACTGAAATGCAAACGAAATACTGCTTTAGAGGAGAGCGAGCACACACCTCGACATTAAACCATGAACTGGCTGTAGTCGGAATCGATTGCGAGAAGAATCGTTCAAAGAGCCTCGCTGACGTGGAATTTTTTGCGGAAGAGCCATTTATTTCCCACACGACTAACCGCTGAGACTTCTTAAACTTCTTTCTGATTTTAAAAACAGAAACAACTAGGACCCTGCACGGAGATCACTTTTAAGCGTACCGTATTTACTTAGGAAGCACAGAACTTTATTCCCTCGTCCTTCGCTTCGGCTTTCTACGTAACTGTCGTGAGCGTTTTAGGAAGACTCGGTAACCTATCCTATTTCATAAGCTTCTCTTCCATCCCTTTGAAAACAACTCCAGGCACGTCAAATGAAAAACGAGCTGCTCGGCGTCAGGCTCGTACCCCAAAGATCCACAAGCAAGACCAGCTGCCTCGCTCAACGGAAAGACCTCACGTACAGCATTTCTTCCCAACTCGTGTTTCTACGTGACTGTCATTTTCGCCCCTTTTTTTTCCCCTACCGTGAATTTCTGGAGCTGCGCAGCACGCCACGGAGTGCCAAATGCAGTCTGTCTGAGGCACACCGAGCTGACACGGAGGTCACATCCGATGCGCCTCTCCATCATCGCTTACGCTAGGCCACCACGCCGACAGGATCTCCCGTAGTTCCCTTCGAAAGCAATTAAAAGGCTGAGATTAATTTAATTGACAAAAAAGCAGGTTTGTCGTGCAGCTGAAATTCGTTGACATAGTCGGTACCGAAACTCACGCTGGCTGTGAACGGGGTGAAATGGCAAAGGACCATCAGCCAGGCCCGAGGGAAGGCTCAAAGGCTGTACAAGCTAAAGAACAGCCAGGGAAGGGATTTTAGTCCGAGCCCAGGCGGGCAAAAGGAGATGACGTTAGTCCTGCTGCCTGCAGGCGTGTGGGAAAATCACCCTGAGGTGGTGGTGGGGGGGGAACTCGAGAAAATTGCGTCCTAACGGAAGCAGGGTATTACGGAGAGCTTTTTTTAGGGTAGGATACAGCTACAGCCTCGAGGACGGTCGGCACGCACACAGCCTGTACCGCCACCGCTCCCTAAGCAGCGGCTCGGCGCACGCCGACAGCGGTGACGGAGGACGAGCTTAAGGCAAAAAGCCAAAAGCAAACCCCTCAAAGCCCAGAACCGTTCTCAGGAACACAGGAGTTAAGCCTAAAAGCGGTTGAAAGCTGCCTCCTACCTCTTCCCCCTCCGAGACCGGCACGTTTCCTCGCGATCCCTTTTCGCAAACAAAAGAGGGACGCCTGCGGTATCAGCTTGGTCCCGAAGCACCACGACGCGCTTGCTGGCTACACGCTCTCTTCTGACAAGGCTGACAGCTTCTCCGCACGCGACAGCCGAGGCCCTGTGAAACACGAGGAAGGCAAACACCGGTAACGTCTCGCAGGGGTCAGGAGGAAGTCAGGATGCACTCCATTCGGAGCCCGACGCGTTACCCAAAGGAATTACCCCAGCAGAACAAGAGGCAGGAACGATCGGTAGACAGGCAGACCACATGCACGGCAGCGATACCCCCGTCAGACTTGCAGGGCGCTTCCAGTCCCAGCCCGCTGCCGCGGCTCAGGCCGGCGGCTGGGGGAAAGACAAAGCCCCGCGCAGAGCTGCGGCGGCTGCCCGGGCAGCCCAGAGGCGGCGGGGGGGGGGGGGGGGGGCGGCAGGTCGCCGCGGGCCGACCCCTCCCTCTCCCGGGCCCCGCCAGGCCGCCACAAGCGGCGAGCACCGGGGCCGCCCCGCCGCCGCTCCTCGCCTCCTCGCTGAGGTAGCGGCGCAGCCCCGAGAGACAAAAAAAAAAAAAAAAAAAAAAAAAACCCAGCCCAAAATAGGCAGCACCGTGAGGAGCCCGCTGACCACCGTCGCTGCCGGGGAGACGAGAACGGCCGGCAGCCCCGCCGGTCCCGGGCCGGGCCGGGCCGCCCGCCTCAGCCCGCCCGCCGCCGGCACCAGGCGCTCCCCGCCGCGGCCGAGCGCCGGCCCGCCGCATCCCCCGCCCCGCCCCCCCCGCTTCGGCCGCTGCCCGCCGGCCCCCGCCCGCCCGCCCGCCCGCCCTCAGGCCGAGCGCTCACCCAGCGCGCCGCCGCACGTCCCGGCCCGAAAGTCTTCCAGGCTGCCGGCGAAGGCTCCGCACCGCCACGGGCGCGGCGGCGCGCCGCGCGGGCTGGAAATGAACCCCACTTCCGGGGCCGTCTGCGTAACCCGTACGTGCGAGGCCGAAGCCCCGCCCCTAGGGGGCAAGCCGTTTCCGCGCACGCGCAAAAGCGGAATTGCGTCATACGCATGCGACGTCGCCGGAGACCACGCCCCCTTTGGCTTCAAGCCGGCACTGCGCATGCGCTGCCCTTAGTTTTGCCAGTACCTCTTCTGCGCATGCGCGAAAGCGGAATTGCGTCATACGCATGCGACGCCGCCGGAGACCACGCCCCCTTTGGCTTCAAGCCGGCACTGCGCATGCGCTGCCCTTAGTTTTGCCAGTACCTCTTCTGCGCATGCGCAGAAGCGGAATTGCGTCATCACCACGCGACTACTCCCCCAGACCACGCCCCCTTTGGCTTCAAGCCCCGTCTGCGCATGCGCTGCCCTTACTCTGCAGGGCGGCCACGCTGCTGCCGCCTGGCGAAAAAATTTGGGTACTGCAGCCAGTCTACCTAACAGACTGCACCCTTTATTAGACGAATGGAAGCGAGAAGGGAACTCTGCCCACGGCCCCTTAGCAAGTCGCCCGGCTTCACATCTCGCTGGATCAACTTCTTCCAGGGAACATATTCAATTCCACCAGTCTAGAGAAAAAGAGAAAAAAAAAAAAAAAAAGAAAAAACAAAAGAATCACTCGAGAGACCAGGCAGACACTTTTTTTTTTTTTTTTCCTTATAAAAACACCAGCAACATTGTCTTCACGATAAAAGAGGCAATGAAACCTTTTCTTGTCAAATGTAAGGGCACTAAAGAGAAGGTAATTCGACAGACAAGACAGAAACCTCTCCAGCTCTTTCCCCACGTCTATTTGGCATTCGTTTCCAAAAACTTTCTCGGGTGAACGTCTTTTGTCTTTGAGCAGTGCGACAGGCGGTTTGCAAACGGCACAAGTCTCTGCTTTTGAAAAATCAACTCAGACTCTGTAAGCACTTTAGATGGGGCACTTTGTGTTTCAGAGAAACAAAACCAACGCTGAGTCTTTCCTTGAACGACACAGGCCTGTTCACCTTTAAATCAGAGAAACAACGGACGTGGTTCTGATCTCTCAAGGAATCTTTACTTTCCAACAGACTGCACCGTCAGGATCAACAAAGCAGTTTCCTACCGTTTCGCCAGCGAGCCAGAGGACTGTCTCGAGACTAAGTTTCCTTGAACAAACACCGAAGAGATCTTCAAGACTCGGTCCAAATGGCTCCGTCAACCTTGAAATCGTAGTCCCCTTCAGCTCCACACCGCTTCAGTCTGGGAACGCCCGCTAGAAAAAAAAGGAACAGTTTATTCAGTGTAACGATTCGATTGGTATACAAGCCTTCAAGGCTCCCAAGACCAAGCCTAAGAGGGTCAGGACCGTGCATGTTTGTACTCGCAGTGAAGCTCAACACCTTAGGCAACCCTCAGCCGAGACAAAGGTGAAAAACTCACCGGCGCCGAACGTTTCCTCGTCTGTAAGCTGCCCATCCTTAGCATGCAGGACTCCACATTCAAAATTCACAGGTCCCGGAGAAAGAAAACCAAAAACTACAGGACAAACAGACAATCAAACAAAAGACCTCAAATAAGGTTTCCTCTAAGGACTGTTAGATACATCTTTTGTACACGACCTACGCACGGCAACATACGCTTCGTACCAGCTCCGTTACATGCTCAAGTAGCAGACGCCTCAGACTCTGCTTTCCATCACAGATTACGATTTTTTGATGACGTTACTAAAGCTGGTCGTCTATTAGTACGATAGGTTATGCCAGTGCCTGAAATGATTTTCGATCTCAGACGCTGCACAGAAACGCCGCAGTTTTTCACTGCAATAAGCAATTGATACCTCAGTCGGTACACGTCACCGAGTGAGTGCTAGGAGTGAAAAGTTTACATTTACCTCTCGCTCTTCGACAGCCAATGAATCCTGTAAACAAAACAACATCTTTAGCACACCGGTACCGAAGACACAGCGCAAAACCCCCCGTTAATGTGCTCCTGTATTTGTTTTAATTTCAAAGTAGCCACTTCAACTGATAAAGACAGCCGATTCTCTACCTGTAACTCTACTCCTCCTTATTATCCTGCTACAGAAAGAAACAAACCGCTAGCATTTCTACGTAACGACTTATTTTTCCAGAAAAGAATAAAAAGCCACAACCGACCAACCAAAAAAAAAAACCAAACAGAAACAAAACAAACAAAAAAACCAAACCCCCAAAACAACTCACCTCCTACCTTCTGTGTCCCAGGATGAAAAGTTTCCTTCGGGTTCTTCCCAAATTTGTCATGACCCACAGGACTGAAATGCAAACGAAATACTGCTTTAGAGGAGAGCGAGCACACACCTCGACATTAAACCATGAACTGGCTGTAGTCGGAATCGATTGCGAGAAGAATCGTTCAAAGAGCCTCGCTGACGTGGAATTTTTTGCGGAAGAGCCATTTATTTCCCACACGACTAACCGCTGAGACTTCTTAAACTTCTTTCTGATTTTAAAAACAGAAACAACTAGGACCCTGCACGGAGATCACTTTTAAGCGTACCGTATTTACTTAGGAAGCACAGAACTTTATTCCCTCGTCCTTCGCTTCGGCTTTCTACGTAACTGTCGTGAGCGTTTTAGGAAGACTCGGTAACCTATCCTATTTCATAAGCTTCTCTTCCATCCCTTTGAAAACAACTCCAGGCACGTCAAATGAAAAACGAGCTGCTCGGCGTCAGGCTCGTACCCCAAAGATCCACAAGCAAGACCAGCTGCCTCGCTCAACGGAAAGCCCTCACGTACAGCATTTCTTCCCAACTCGTGTTTCTACGCGACTGTCATTTTCGCCCCTTTTTTTTCCCCTACCGTGAATTTCTGGAGCTGCGCAGCACGCCACGGAGTGCCAAATGCAGTCTGTCTGAGGCACACCGAGCTGACACGGAGGTCACATCCGATGCGCCTCTCCATCATCGCTTACGCTAGGCCACCACGCCGACAGGATCTCCTGTAGTTCCCTTCGAAAGCAATTAAAAGGCTGAGATTAATTTAATTGACAAAAAAGCAGGTTTGTCGTGCAGCTGAAATTCGTTGACATAGTCGGTACCGAAACTCACGCTGGCTGTGAACGGGGTGAAATGGCAAAGGACCATCAGCCAGGCCCGAGGGAAGGCTCAAAGGCTGTACAAGCTAAAGAACAGCCAGGGAAGGGATTTTAGTCCGAGCCCAGGCGGGCAAAAGGAGATGACGTTAGTCCTGCTGCCTGCAGGCGTGTGGGAAAATCACCCTGGGGTGGGGGGGGAACTCGAGAAAATTGCGTCCTAACGGAAGCAGGGTATTACGGAGAGCTTTTTTTAGGGTAGGATACAGCTACAGCCTCGAGGACGGTCGGCACGCACACAGCCTGTACCGCCACCGCTCCCTAAGCAGCGGCTCGGCGCACGCCGACAGCGGTGACGGAGGACGAGCTTAAGGCAAAAAGCCAAAAGCAAACCCCTCAAAGCCCAGAACCGTTCTCAGGAACGCAGGAGTTAAGCCTAAAAGCGGTTGAAAGCTGCCTCCTACCTCTTCCCCCTCCGACACCGGCACGTTTCCTCGCGATCCCTTTTCGCAAACAAAAGACGGACGCCTGCGGTATCAGCTTGGTCCCGAAGCACCACGACGCGCTTGCTGGCTACACGCTCTCTTCTGACAAGGCTGACAGCTTCTCCGCACGCGACAGCCGAGGCCCTGTGAAACACGAGGAAGGCAAACACCGGTAACGTCTCGCAGGGGTCAGGAGGAAGTCAGGATGCACTCCATTCGGAGCCCGACGCGTTACCCAAAGGAATTACCCCAGCAGAACAAGAGGCAGGAACGATCGGTAGACAGGCAGACAACATGCACGGCAGCGATACCCCCGTCAGACTTGCAGGGCGCTTCCAGTCCCAGCCGGCTGCCGCGGCTCAGGCCGGCGGCTGGGGGAAAGACAAAGCCCCGCGCAGAGCTGCGGCGGCTGCCCGGGCAGCCCAGAGGCGGCGGGGGGGGGGGGGGGGGCGGCAGGTCGCCGCGGGCCGACCCCTCCCTCTCCCGGGCCCCGCCAGGCCGCCACAAGCGGCGAGCACCGGGGCCGCCCCGCCGCCGCTCCTCGCCTCCTCGCTGAGGTAGCGGCGCAGCCCCGAAAGACAAAAAAAAAAAAAAAAAAAAAAAAAAAAAAAAAAAAAAAAACAGCCCAAAATAGGCAGCACCGTGAGGAGCCCGCTGACCACCGTCGCTGCCGGGGAGACGAGAACGGCCGGCAGCCCCGCCGGTCCCGGGCCGGGCCGGGCCGCCCGCCTCAGCCCGCCCGCCGCCGGCACCAGGCGCTCCCCGCCGCGGCCGAGCGCCGGCCCGCCGCATCCCCCGCCCCCCCCCCCCCCCCCCCTTCTGCCGCTGCCCGCCGGCCCCCGCCCGCCCGCCCTCAGGCCGTCTGCGCTCACCCAGCGCGCCGCCGCACGTCCCGGCCCGAAAGTCTTCCAGGCTGCCGGCGAAGGCTCCGCACCGCCACTCTTAGGGTTAGGGTTAGGGTTAGACTCTTAGGGTTAGGGTTAGGGTTAGGGTTAGGGTTAGACTGTTAGGGTTAGGGTTAGGGTTAGACTCTTAGGGTTAGACTCTTAGGGTTAGGGTTAGACTGTTAGGGTTAGAGTTAGGGTTAGGGTTAGACTCTTAGGATTAGGGTTAGGGTTAGGGTTAGACTCTTAGGGTTAGGGTTAGACTCTTAGGGTTAGGGTTAGGGTTAGGGTTAGACTCAGGGTTAGGGTTAGACTCTTAGGGTTAGGGTTAGGGTTAGGGTTAGACTCTTAGGGTTAGGGTTAGGGTTAGGGTTAGGGTTAGGGTTAGGGTTAGGGTTAGACTCTAAGGGTTAGGGTTAGGGTTAGCGTTAGACTCAGGGTTAGGGTTAGACTCTTAGGGTTAGGGTTAGGGTTAGTCTCTTAGGGTTAGGGTTAGAGTTAGGCTCTTAGGGTTAGGGTTAGACTCAGGCTCTTAGGGTTAGGGTTAGACTCAGTACTATATATTTGGGTACTGCAGCCGCCCTTTTGGTGGAGCGCTGCTGCCATCTAGCGAAATATACTTGGGTACTGCAGCTGGCGCTGTTGGTGGAGCGCTGCTGCCATCTAGCGAAATATATTTGGGTACTGCAGCCGGCTCTGTTGGTGGAGCGCTGCTGCCATCTAGCGAAATATACTTGGGTACTGCAGCCGCCCGTTTGGTGGAGCGCTGCTGCCATCTAGCGAAATATAATTGGGTACTGCAGCCGCCCGGTTGGTGGAGCGCTGCTGCCATCTAGCGAAATGTAATTGGGTACTGCAGCCGCCCTTTTGGTGGAGCGCTGCTGCCATCTAGCGAAATATATTTGGGTACTGCAGCCGGAGCTGTTGGTGGAGCGCTGCTGCCATCTAGCGAATTATACTTGGGTACTTCAGCCGGGGTTAGGGTTAGGGTTAGGGTTAGACTGTTAGGGTTAGGGTTAGGGTTAGGGTTAGACTCTTAGGGTTAGATTCTTAGGGTTAGGGTTAGACTCTTAGGGTTAGGGTTAGGGTTAGGGTTAGACTCTTAGGGTTAGGGTTAGACTCTTAGGGTTAGGGTTAGGGTTAACGTTAGACTCTTAGGGTTAGGGTTAGACTCTTAGGGTTAGGGTAGGGTTAGGGTTAGACTCTTAGGGTTAGGGTTAGGGTTAGGTTTAGGGTTAGACTCTTAGGGTTAGACTCTTAGGGTTAGGGTTAGGGTTAGGGTTAGACTCTTAGGGTTAGGGTTAGGGTTAAGGTTAGACTCTTAGGGTTAGAGTTAGACTCTTAGGGTTAGGGTTAGACTCTTAGGGTTAGGGTTAGGGTTAGACTCTTAGGGTTAGGGTTAGGGTTAGGGTTAGGGTTAGACTGTTAGGGTTAGGGTTAGGGTTAGACTCTTAGGGTTAGACTCTTAGGGTTAGGGTTAGACTGTTAGGGTTAGAGTTAGGGTTAGGGTTAGACTCTTAGGGTTAGGGTTAGGGTTAGGGTTAGACTCTTAGGGTTAGGGTTAGACTCTTAGGGTTAGGGTTAGGGTTAGACTCAGGGTTAGGGTTAGACTCTTAGGGTTAGGGTTAGGGTTAGGGTTAGGGTTAGACTCTTAGGGTTAGGGTTAGGGTTAGGGTTAGGGTTACGGTTAGACTCTAAGGGTTAGGGTTAGGGTTAGCGTTAGACTCAGGGTTAGGGTTAGACTCTTAGGGTTAGGGTTAGGGTTAGACTCTTAGGGTTAGGGTTAGAGTTAGGCTCTTCGGGTTAGGGTTAGACTCAGGCTCTTAGGGTTAGGGTTAGACTCAGGCTCTTAGGGTGAGGGTTAGACTGAGGCTCTTAGGGTTAGGGTTAGACTCAGGCTCCTCGGGTTAGGGTTAGACTCAGGCTCTTAGGGTGAGGTTTAGACTCAGGCTCTTAGGGTTAGGGTTAGAC